>NW_004524657.1:4506670-4512401 GCF_000260255.1 Octodon degus
AGCAGGAAACTCTCCG
This sequence comes from Octodon degus, assembly GCF_000260255.1. Lineage (NCBI taxonomy): Eukaryota > Metazoa > Chordata > Mammalia > Rodentia > Octodontidae > Octodon > Octodon degus. The sequence continues at coordinate 4,506,687 of NW_004524657.1, forward strand.
CACACTCACCGGACCTGGGCTAGGACTGGGTCTGGAAATCCCATTTTAACCAGCTATTCTTCTAGTGGGAATTTTCCCAGAGGAACTGAAAGTGTCATGTCATAGGTATATATGTGTGCCTATATTTATAGCAGCACAATTTGTGATAGACAGATCTTGGAAACAACCATGATGCCCATTACATGTGGAATGGTTGAAAAACCTGTGGTACTTTTATATAATGGAGTACTATTCAGCTATAAAGAATGATAAACTTGAAGCCCTTATATTCAAGTGGATGCCATTTGAGTATATACTTATTATTGAAATAAACCAGACCCACATCTGTAACTATTGTATTGTCTCCCTAGTAGAAGGACTTACAATTCCTTATATGGCTAGGTTTCTAAATTTCTTTGTAAAAATATCTAAATGCTTATTTCGACTTTTATATAATTATTTTTCCTTCATAATCTATAAGGACTTAAAGTTCAACATATCAATATCTGATGGAAAATACCTGTTCCATAATATGCCAAAATGTTTGATATTTAGACAGATAGGGTAAGACAAACTGCATATATTGCAGGTTAATAATTAGCTTCTTTTCTGGAGGATTGACAACACAAGTTAGCAGTTCAAAATTGGAGAAAAGGAAGGGCTGCAAGGTAAGCCAACATTTTGGCCCTAGACTTTCAAGGTCAGTGAAGACTCGGGACATAGGAGAACCTGTATTGTAACAACATGTAACTCAGTTGTGCTTCATATTTTCTGATAAAGATTATGGAGCCACAGAGGAATGTGTTCAATGATGAAAAGTGTGCCTAGAGAGAGTCACATTTAGAGGAAAAACATTTTCTCAAGCTTTCACAGAGAGCAAATTTGTCAAGCAATGGTCGTGCCTCATCCTCATATCTGACACTGACAAAAGGATATACAAAGGGCAGTACAGGGCCACAGGATAAATTCTGAGACTACTTGGCTGAACTTATTTGATACAAAAGTTACATTTCTTGTTATATAGGTCTTGCTATATCTTGGTCTTAACCATCCAGGAGAAAAGTATAAAAACGAGGTATATAAAGTAAATTCATATTAATATGATGAGCTGTAAAAGGCTTAAGTCAATAACTTCTGAGTATAACCCACTAATATTATAGACTGCTAGACAGTGTTAAATTGTTTAGTTGAATTCAAACACCTATAGTATTTAGATGCCAATAAAATATTCACCTCTGACAGGACAAAAAAGTAAGATACAAAGGAAAGATCATTTTGTATTTATATATACAAAATAGGTTAAATTTACAGCTACATTCGCTTAATTCAATGAGAAGAAAGAGGTGTACTAACAGTGTTTGGACAGAATATCCTGTCTGCTTCATGTACTATGGATAACCACACCACTAAGAAGATAGCAATGTACAATGTATTGATTATCAAAGCTGTCCTATTAATCAGCTGTGAAACTGTCTCATTCATATTTATTTCTCAATGAAAAAGAAAATTAAAAAAATTATGGAAAAAAATAAATAAAAACTGGAAGAAAAAAAGATTACTAGAGAGTGCTCAATAGAAAAAAAGAAGCTATTCTACTGGATACTGTGAATGTGGACATGAATGCGAAGTCCACACTGTCCTCAATCATTACAGCTCTCTAAAATCTTAAACCTCAAATCATCGTAGATGTTTCACATTTTAACAACTAAAATTTCAACCTGGAGCATGCCCTTATCCCAGCATTCAGCAGACTGAGGCAGGAGGTTCACAGTGATTTTGAAGCTAACCTGAAATACAAGATCCTGCCTCAAACTTCACCCTCCACCCAAGAAAGATATTATTAGATATTATAAGCCACAAATAATACCAGCATGTATATGTATATATGCATGTGTGTGTATTTGTAAGTACATATGAACATACACATATAAATTGTATAATCTTGACATACTGAAATGCATACCAATTTATGCAGCTCTACATACTTATATCACAAAATTGTTGAACCCCAGGCATGAGCACCCCATCTGTGCTGTTCCAAAAACCCATAATGTAAAATAAATAAAAAGTTAGAGAGATATTCTTTTATGAAAGAAAGGCACTTCAATTGGAAAGATGCAGAAGGCAGGAGGAGAAAGTAGACTGCTAACCTGATAAGAAAAATTCAGGGTGAAGGGCTAGCCTGATAACTCAGCAGACTAAAGTGCCTGCATAGGCAGAGCACAGCAGACACAGTTCCATCCCCTGGGTGCTGTGCCGGGCTGGCCCACAGGGTGCACTTAGATGGCCATTGAGACCGGGTATGGTAGCATGCACCTGTAATCCCAGTGCTTGGGATGCTGAAACAGGAGAATCACAAGAAGACAGATCTATGTAGTGAAATCTTGGAGACCCTATAGACTCTGTCTTAAAGACAGAGTGAAAGAAAAAAAAAAAAGAATCAAGGTGGACCTCCAAAAAAATGAAAAAATCACTAACACTTCATGCCTGGATGCTTTTGTTGGGTGGAGACCCTCCCACACCCAGCACTTTCCATAACAAGATTGACTTCTGGGCACCTCTGCCTAATGTCATTTTTCTTCTTGTTGTGTTTGATTGTTTATGTATCCTTGACCTACTTTAGGGTCTTATCTTTTGGGCAGGCAGATAATTGACAAGTGGGTGCCTTATTCACAGTTAGCTTAGAGTTAGTAAGGTTGTGTATGGAGGTCTATTGTGCTCTATAATTATGTGATGAATATAGTAACTCTAGACTGGGTAATATAATGACCCTAGAGTCAATACATATGTGTATGGTATGAGTGTGAAGATATACTGTCTTAAACTTACTCTCTCCACACCCCCTACCTCTGGGTTTGCTTTGCCTGTATTCTATTAGACAAAGGGATGACTTATCTTTTTTGTACTTGACTTTCTTTCTATGTCTTAACTGTCACCTCCTTTTCTGGTCTCTTGGTGTACATCTCAAGGCCAATTGGTGTCTTTATCCGTTTTTGTCTCTTAACCCCAGTCCTTGAATTACATCCCAGGGATATTCTCTAGTAGACTTTGTTTTAACTCCCTCTAAGCAAGGCTGGCTAGAAGATATAATAAAAACCCTATTTTCTATGCACTCCTGACACCACAAAACTATGTAATGTAGAAGCAAATGACAATCAAAAAAAGGTATTAAATTGGGATACAAATGAATCTATCATCTGTGTATGAAGCAACACCTAACAGCAAAGTTTGGGAAAACAGATGAAAGTGTGAGTAGGATGGAAGATATAATATCTAGAATTCTGTAAACAAAAATGAGTAATTTTAGAGTGTGGGAATCAGTGGTATCATTAGTAAAATGTGTGGAATTCCACTGTAGAAAATAAATGGCATCACTCTTTGGCCTTTTGGCTAAGATCGATTATGAAAGACAAATGGCAAACAACACCTGAAAATTGACCATACATTATACTTATAGAGTCTGAGGAGCAAGGAAATCCGCAAAGTTTTCTTTCTGAGCCCGAAACTGGATAGTACAGCATTATACTATAGTTCAGTGGTGGCAAAGAGACTCTATTTTGTTTCTAAACTCCAACTCAGGATCACCTAACTTTTACTTAACTCACTTTTCCCCAAATTATATGTTGATATTTATATTTATATTTATAAGCAGCTAATATTTTTATTGTTAAGAGAGAAAAATATTTCTGCCATGAGCAAAGGCATAGAATACATATTTATATAGAGAGAGATACACATCTACATGTATATCATGTGATTTGGACATAAGATTGTACAAGTAAATTATGCTTATCTAAGCCAACATGAAGGCAGTTGATATGAAATCAACATTAACACTACACACTCAGTGTAATAGCAACAACAGTCTAGTAGACCTTTTTGAAGGGGGAAATGATTTATTCTGCGGTGTACAAATGATAAGTCAGTTGACAACAAAGTATGGAAAAGCAGAATTTCAGTAGGGTGAAAGAACAAAGTGAATAGAATTTTGAGCAGAGAAAAATGAATAGTTTGTAAGACGAGGGACTCAGGGTTATCACTAGGAAAATGTATGAAATTCCTACTTGAAAAATTCATGGTAAGTATGTACCTGAAGACTGATCACAGACTGCATTTAAAGATCACAGATAGCATAGAAATGTAAGAGTTAAGGGTTTTCCTTTCCAAAGCAACCATGGGAGACTCTGTATCACACAATTACCACCACTTGAACATTGGTAATACCAATTTAAAGTCCCTTATGTGATCAATCAAAATATTTTAATTGGTAATGACCTTCTTTCTACATTTTAAAGGAAGAATAAAAAAATACTTCTATTCTTCCACTTTTCTAACTCTGTTCACCCATACCTAATTTTTTATTCTATTATCTTTTGAATTAGTGAGACTTTTTAGACTGACTCATTGTTTACTAACAAATCTGTTTCTAAAGCATCTGTAAAATGCTTAAATGGCATCAGAGGAAAAGAAATATAACACAACTCTCCTAATTACTGAAAAACACTTGAACTATGAATATCTTCATAGTGTTTCCTACAACATCACTATTTTAAACGCCTTCTCATTTCTAAGTTTATGCTGAAGGCTCTGTACATATTTCTGTGTAATAGATGGATTAAATTGCACCAAGAAGTGAAACACTCTAATTAAAAAAATAGAGTGAAAAATATTTTGAGGACTAGCCGCATTCCTGTATTTTCTTTTCATTCAAAGATACAACTTACACAACAATAACATAAAACTGACATGACTCCAAAGACACATTGAATTATAATATTTACGCACTTATCATGCTCAATTCAATCTGAAAAGAAAAACTTCTGTCTCAGGCTCAGTATATTTATAATGGAAATATATAATCAATAAAATAATTTCACTTATTTTTACCTTTAAATTTTCCTCTATGGCATGAACTATATATAAAAATTATTTATTAATAAATGATGCAAATATTTGAAGAAGCTAATAGAGTAAAAAAACCACTGAATTCATCTACATTACACAACTCTGACAGCAATCATCTTTGACCACTACTGGAAATACTCAAATTTTCTTCAAAATGTATTTTAATTATGAGAGTATATATTAATACGAGTCTAAAGAGTTATTCCTTAACATCTTTTTTAGTGAATTTATGACTTGCTTATTTCTCAGGCTATATATGATTGGATTTAGCACAGGAATTATGATTGTGTAAAACAGAGAGAAGATCATATCCTGATCATTTGCTTGTGAAGATGCTGGATGCACATACATAAAGAGTAGAGGGACATAGTATAGACACACAGACAGGAGATGGGCTCCACAGGTGGAAAAAGCTTTGTTTGCTCCCTTTTCAGACTTCTTTTTTAAAATAGTAAGGAGAACAAGTGTATAAGAGATAAGAATAGTCACAATGCTGAATACTTGTATTGAACCAGAGAAAATAAAGATCATTAGATAATTAATAGCAGGATCAATACAGGAAATCTTTAACAATGGTATGGCATCACAATAAAAGTGATGCATGATGTGGGAATCACAGAAGGTTAATCTGAATAGAAAACTTTCATGAATTATGGCATGAAGAATGCCACCTACAAATGATAACACTAATAGCTGGATGCAACGTCTAGTGGTCATAATCAGTGGGTAAAGTAAAGGTTTGCATATGGCAACATAGCGATCATAAGCCATTGCTGCCAAGAGGAAACATTCTGTGGTTACACTGATGGCAAAGGAGAAAAATTGTATCAT
>NW_004524657.1:4512501-4514375 GCF_000260255.1 Octodon degus
AGAACAAGCTTAGTAAAGCACAGGGACCGCGGTTCGATCCCCCAGCACCACATGCCAGCCAGCCCTGCCCCCTGGTGGGCTGAGCTGGCCAAACACACACACACACACACACACACACACACACACACACACACACACAAACGATAAATAAACTTTAAAAAATAATATCTGCACTAAAGAATCAAATTCAGAAAAATATAGAGGAAACCCAGTGCCCATGCAGAACAACTGCGGAGGACACTAGCTCGGCTGAAATGCATGAATTAATAGCAGCGATAGAAAATAAGCAACAGCAGAAAGATATAGAGGAAATCAGAAGGCAATTCTTACCCGAAATAAAAAAGAACTCTCAGAACTCATAGCATCTGAAGTAAAGAAGCAATTACAGAAACATAGGGAGGAAAACCAAGCAGAAAAAAACACTGCAGTAAAAGAATTTATAACTGCTTCTAAAGAAGATATTGATAAACAAAATAGAGGAGACTAGAAAAAATGACGGATTCCATGAATGAGCAACACAGGAAAGAAATAGATCGCATGAAGCAGAGTCAAAGAGATAGGAAAATAAATCCCAATCACAAGCTTGCAAAACCGTTTAAGTGAATGTGAAGACAGAGTTTCAGATCATAAAGATGCTGGTGCAGCTAGTGAAAAGGTAAGAAAAGATCTCTTAAAAACAACAAGGATGCAGGAGAGAATAATCCATCACCTGCAAGATGACGCAAAGATGAACAATGTGAGACTAATAGGCATCAATGATAAAGAAGGAGTCAATATAAATGACATTAAAAAAATATGGGCAGAAGTAATAGAAGAAAGCTTCCAAAGTATGAGGAAACAATCTGATATCCAGGTAACTTAGTTACACAGAACACCAAGTAACCTGAATCCAATGAAAAACACATCGAGACATGTAATAGTCAAGATCCCAGAAATTCAGCACAAGAATAATATACTGAAAGCTGATAGAGAAAAGAAGCAGATCACATTCAAAGGAAAACCCATCAGAATTATGGCCGACTTCTCTTCACAAACAATGCAACCAAGAAGAACATGGAGCAGAGTACTTCAGGTCTTCTATGAAAAGAAATTCTAGCCCAGAATACTATACCCTTCAAAACTCTCTTTCAAGATTGATGGAGAAGTGAAATACTTCCATGACAAAGAACAGCTAAAGAATTTCGCTATGACAAAGCCAGTCTTACACAGGCTACTGAAAAATGTTCTAGAGAGGGACCAAAACGATCAGAACTCCATGAATGAGATCAGAAACAACCAACTAAATAGGGTAAGCAATTAAACACAGTAGAAAAAGGAGTAAAAGATAACAGGTAAATAACATGGCAACTGTAAGTCAATGCAGCTCAATTGTACCCATCAATGTAAGTGGACTCAATTCACCAATTAAGAGAAATAGACTGGCACAGTGGATTAGGAAACAAAATCCAACAATATGCTATATACAAGAAACATATTTCACTCATAAAGACATTCATAGGCTGAAAGTCAAAGGATGGAACACAATTCTACATGCCCCGGCACCTCAGAAAAAAGTAAGGGTAGCAAACATTTTCTCAGACACACACTTATCTCCAAAAGATAGGTCAACCAGACAAAAACTTAGCAAAGAAATAACAGAACTGTACCAGAGTTTGAAACAAATGGACTTGGTGGACATATTCAGAGTGTTCCACACAAACACAGCTGAATACATATTTTTCTCAGCTGCACATGGGTCATTTTCTAAAATAGACCACATACTGGTTCATAGGTCATGCTTAACTATATGCAAGAAAACAGAAATTATCCCATACACATTATCTGACCACAGTGCAATGAAACTGGAAATAAATGACAAAAGAAACCAGAAAAGA
>NW_004524657.1:4514475-4517154 GCF_000260255.1 Octodon degus
GGAAAAAAGACAAATGAAGAAGACTATCAAGGTGTATAAAAAGAGAAACACCAAGCAAAACAATGATGAAAGGACTCCATAAGGAGCAGTACCTGCCTACCTGCTGGACAGAGAGGGACAGTCTCATGTAAAAGGACTTTCCAACATGATTGAGCAAAAACAAAAAGAAAACAATGGAAAATGGAAGTTCCTCTGGACAAAGTTTGTGCCCAAGGAGAAATGGAAGTATTAAATTTATTCAAACTGGAAAGGAAAAACAAGACATGATAGAGGATGTTTACTAAAGTCTGCTTTGTTGGAGATGGGTTTACAAGAAAACCACCTAAATATGAAAGATTCATTAGGCTAATGGGCTTACATTTTAAGAAGGCCCATGTAACACATCCTGAACTGAAAGCCACCTTTTGCCTGCCAATACTAGGTGTGAAAAAGAATCCTTCATCAGCCCTGTATACAACTTTGGGTGTTATTACCAAAGGAACAGTGATTAAGGTGAATGTGAGTGAGTTGGGCCTTGTGACAAAAGGAGGCAAGGTTATTTGGGGTAAATATGTCCAGGTAACCAACAATCCTAAAAATTATGGATGCATCAATACAACCTTATTAGTTTGACAGATGTTTCATGCAATAACTTTTTATACATATTGAAGACTATAGACCAATCAGAAAACCATAACTTGAATACTGCTAAACAACTGTCATGACTACATTCATCAAGAAAACTATTTATTAAATTGCAAAAACATTAAAATGTCCCAATTATACTAATTGGCCTTTATTAGGTGTCTATTAAAGGCTTACATGTTAGTGAAATTGAACCATTTGGAAAAGTAAACATAAGTTTTTGCACTAAAGAGTGGGTACCCAGCAACACAGACCTCTCATTTCTAAAAAGTCATCAGTATTTAAGTCAGTGCAAAGTTAATTAAAGGGTCTAGGGCTAGGCAATCTGTTAAAGCTATTCTACTTATCATTTATCATTAGTCCTAAAAACAAAAGAAATGTTTAAGATTATTCTCTCTATAGTCTATTTATAATACTTTAAGAATGACATTAGAAGTTTATTTAGACAATTCCAACTTAGTTGCACTCACCTTCTGAAACAAAACTTTATTTACAGTTAAATAATATAAGAAGGTTGTATTTTAGGATTGTACCTCAAGTATTGTGATCTGAATTAAATGGTCATGGCTTTAAAAAAGAAAACAAAGATTCACATTCAGATTTTTAAAATGTGCTCTCTTATGTAAAAAAATTGGAGAAGAATAAACCTGCAACATATATACTGTTGTTACCCTGTTTCTATCTTTTTATCTGCTATTTGTTTTATTATATAAGACAAAATAAAATATACAATAATATGAGAAAGAGGAGAAAGAAAAACAAATAAAACAGCAATAGCTTGCACTCAAAGATCAGAACATCATTCATGTAAATAAAATGTAACAAAATTTCATATTAAATACAAGTTTTTTAGCAGTGGAAATCTTTCAGTGAAATACTCAATCATTACATGAATTACTACAATTTTTGTGTGGGCACTGATTAATGTGTAAATCTTAGAGGGAACAGTGGAAGAGCACTTTTGACATTTTAAATATAAGTTACATCATGAAATAATCTCATAAAATAATGAAACAGCCTCATAAGTGGAGTGAAGGACATTGCTAGTATTGCAATGACACCTTAAAATTACTTAATCAAAATTATGGCTGATAAAACACAGTGGACTTTTGTCAGTATCAGAAATATTTATGTAAGAATCATTATGCCAGAAATATGTAAACCTAGGTTTAAACTGTTTAAAATCCGAGGGCACTTTTCAAATTCCTTAAACGGAAAAAATTAGTCTTACAGCATTAGTGTTTATCCAAGTTTTCTTCAAAATAAAATATGAAGACAATGCACCATATTCCACTTTTCATCTCACTCTTTAGGTATCTTATACACCCCAACTAAGTTATTAAAATTAAGCAATGTTTTAAACTTCTCTAAAAAATATGAATAATATATTTTTGCTTACCCATATATTAACAAAGGCAGTGGAAATCTGTGAAAAGTATCAGTCTTTCTAAAACAAAAAATGGAATACTTCAGCATTGACAATAACAATTATTTTCATCCCCTACTCTAAAAAGAATGATGCATATATAAAATGTTGTTTTCATTGAATGTGTCAACTAGTTGTAAAACTGTTCTGTCCAGAAGTGGAAGTATTGTAGACTTGAAACTCCCCTAAGACAACCAGAGCATACCCTGAAGGACAAAGTGATGCTATTCTACTGGGCACTGTGAATGTGGACATGAAAAAGAAAACTAGGTTGTCCCAAGGAATTACAGATTTCTGGAGCCATAAACACTGAGTCATCATTGATATTTTTATTTTAGCACTTTAAATCATAGTTTCACTCAATATTTTCCATTCATAAGGGAGTAGTTCTGTATCAGTTACAGAAAGCAATTTATATCTAAAATATACTATAGGGCCAGCAAAAAAGCTCAGTAGATTAAAGTGCCTGCAAGCAGGTACAGGGGTTTTCTGACGAGTTCTGGGAGCCCCCAGACCCAGTCCTAGCCCAGGTCCGACCCAGTCCTAGCCCAGGTCCGCAGCAGGAAGGAGCTGAGCACAGCAGCCAGACCTAAGCCAGACGCAGCTGGATAACTCCAAACTCTGTAGAG
>NW_004524657.1:4517452-4522085 GCF_000260255.1 Octodon degus
AAAAAAAAAAAAGAGAGAGATATCACCTTATGTTTTCCTAATAAGTTAGCCAGCATTTTTGGTGTCACAGTGGATGACAGCCAAGCATCTACAAAGGCTAAATTTCCAAGGAAATAATACATGGGTATGTGAAGGTGAGGGTCATTCCTGATGAGAGTAATGAGACCAAGATTCCCCACAATGGTAATGAGGTATATTGCCAGGAACACGAAGAACAAGGGGATCTGCCACTCTGGTTGATATGCGAGTCCTGTGAGGGTGAATTCTGTCCACAATGTTGCATTGTTCATTTCTATGTCTCCTCACTGGATGTCACCTGAAATTAAACGTAATTTTTTAACTGCGATACTTAAGGATTTATAACTTTAATATTTTAAAATAAAAAATTCAATAAAAACACTTTTATATGATGATAAAATCTATTTCTAGAGTATATATTACTCTGATAGATGAAATTACTTTGGATAAAATAGGAAGGAAATATTAAAATTAATTTATAATAAAAACTGTGCTCAAGTATAAGATTTATAGTAAAAGAAATGTTAAGATTGCAATAAATTTACTGGGAACTATTAAATACAGTAGGAAAAACTGTTCACATCTTCAGAATCAAAAATAAAGCTATTGAAATTTCCATGAATAAAATATTAATTGAATATCATGTAAAAGAATTTGAGTTTTGTCAAGTAGGACACAAGATATTTTAAGAATATGAAATGATATGATAAAATTTTCTTTGGTTTAAATATTTAGCCATATACAAATGCCTGTAGAGAGTTAAAGATAGCAACTGCCATTGTCATTATCAAACCATAGTATGGTCTAGGATAGCTCATTGTATGAAGTATACTGTATAAGGTATTACTTGAGCAACAGTGTCAAAAGTTCAAGAATTAGTAAAGAATTACCATTCTAAGATGGACCTCTAATGATTTAAACATAACTGTAGTGCTTAGTTTATACATGATGTGGTATTTTTAATAAGAATCGACAACTAGGATTAGGTTACATAATAGATATTAAAGTTGCATAGTGAAAGAGGGAGATATCTCTTGGTGACTGGGTAAGTAACCAGCAATATTGAAACTGGGAACTTCAGTGTTGTGAAATTTGTGGTGAGAGCCTTTAGCTAAATCTACTACATGCTAACACAATTAACATGTGTATGTGTAAGTGTCATTGCATCGCTTGCATATGACGCTAAAAGAGTAAACAAAATCTGAAAGGCACGATAGATACTGTGTAAGGTAAAAAAATCTGTTGAGGGGAAGGACAAAAGAAACAAAGAGAAAATAACATATATATATATATATATATAACAGATTGGATAATTGTACTGTTGATTTCTGTTGATCTACTGACAGGAAAAGTTATAATTCAGTACTTTTCTTCTCATTTTTAATTTCTTGTAATTTGTTTAACCAATTTCCCATGCTTATATCTAGTAATCTAAACAATTAGTTTAAAGGCAATATTATGCAACACAATAACCATTTTTGAAATCTTATTTTGTTTAATGAAATTCTGTATCATTTCCAATTCTTTTTTTTACTGTTTTTCATTCTCTTTGAAAAATAAAAATAGAAATAACGTGGTGTTATTGGAGTGGTTGGAGGTACATTATGGGTGATGTATACATCAAAGAATGTACACAAACAAAGACATGAGAACAACATATTGAGGAAGTGTTATTAAAGAGACTGGATGTATATCATAAACAGATGTCATTTATTAGAGTGCCACCTCTGAAAGCCTTTGTAAGAAATTAATCTTTTTTTTTTATTTTAGCTCGCATAGGCCACCACTAACTACAGACGCAAACAAGGAAAAACTTGCTTTCTCACCTACAGTGAAGACACTTCATCTAAATTTGCACAAGAGCTGAGGAGATAGCTCAATAGAATAAGTGTTTGCCTGGCAGTCACAGGGTTCTGAGTTCAATCCCTGGTACTGCAAAAAATAAAAATAAAATAAAAAATAAAAAATAAATTTTCATAATGAAATACACACATACACAGTTTATAATATGGAGAAATGTAGAGAGACAAGATAGAAAAGATGCCCAAAGCAATAATATCAAGACTGAAGGAAATGCAACCCATCTCCACAGTATCAGCATGAGTATTGTTAATTATGATATCTAACTCAAACAACAGTGATAATAATCTTTATTAAGATAATGTTGGGTCATAATGTAGCTGCTTATTGGATGCCTTATTTTCTTAACTTCTTGCCTTTTTTTCTAACTGATAACTGTAATCTCTCTATTACATTTAACTTTAAGTGAATTTTTATTTAAGAAACTCTACTGTTATTGGCACCCAAAGCATTAGCCTGACCAAAAAGAGATAAGATTTTAAAAGACCATATGCACAGTGATTCTTCCAATAAAGAGAAAAAAGAGTGTTTGGACATGAAGAGAAAAAAGTACTCCACTAACATGCTATGCAAAGAATAATATACAATACTGAGCAAAAGTTCTAATGGGACATGGAATCAATAAGGTTTTTTGATTGTGGAAGTGAAATTTTTAGTGAATTGACTTAAAGCAATTTCTGTTATGCAATGAAATTAAGAGAGGTGAAGAATTGAAAATCTATTGGAAACAGGGAGTAAAACAACAAAGAGAACAAAAGAGAACACTCAAATATCATGAAGAATGGTTCATATTTTTCATTGGGTGTAATCAAAAGTAGCCCATTGTTCCTGTAGAGCATTTTAATAAGAGTTTTAAAAGAGAAGGGGCAACAATAAATGAACAGGAGAGAAGGAAAAAGTGAATATAGGGTAGGTGAAAGAAAGCAAGACAGAAAGCAAAGCATCAGTGTAGATAAATATATATACAAGAAAATCAGAGATGAGAGCATGTTCCTCAACTCCTCGCAAGGGCTTCTGACTGAATAACAGGTTTCTGATGGCCCTGTCTAGATAGCAGATCCAGTGATATTCCCTTCAAAACCTGACATGTAAATACAAAACATAAAAAAAATACAAAACATGTTTCCACAAATGAAGACAAATGGAAAAAGAAAGAAAAAAGGAATTGCATGCACTCAAAGACATGAGTCTTGTCAATCCATGTAAATAAAAAGCACGAAAATTCTTCATTGATTTATTAGGAGTGGAAATCTTTCAGTGAAAAAAATAATCTCTACATAAATGAACATTGTCACACTCATTTTATGTTCAAGCACTGGTCAACACATAAATTCTGAAAAGACCAGTGGAAGAGAACTTGAAATATATTTGAAGTATGCATAGAACAATAACACAGCACCAGAAGTAGATGAAAGGACCGTTCAAATATTCAAATGACTCCCTAAAACTACTTAATCAGAATTATGGCTGATAAAACAAATGGACCTTTTTGTCCCTATCACAAATAGTCCTTTGGAAGAATGACTATGCAAGGAATATGTAAAGCGAGGTGTACAGTATTTAAAGTTCAAGATCACCATATGATTTCATTAAAAGGAACAAATTGCTCTCATAGCATTAATTAATCCAAGATTTCCACACAAATGTGATATGAAGAAAATACACTATATTCCATTCTTCATATGGCTCATTTTGTATCTTGTATACTGATCTAAATAATTAAGGAATAAACACTTTTAAAATTTTGCAAAAACACTTTTTTATGAAATTATTTTTGACTTACACTTACCTTAAAAAAAGGAGGTAGAGTTCTGTGAAACTATCTTTTTTATGAAACAAAAATACAGTAATTTGGCATTGACCATAACAATTATTTTTGTCCTCCATGCTCAGGATAATGTTGTTTATATAAAACATTGTCTTCACTGAAGAGACTGTCAATCTGTTGTAAAACTATATTTTCTAGAAGTGGAATGAGTGTAGATGTGAGACTCCCCTAAGAGCAGAACATTCGTTGAAGGACAAAGTGATGCTATTCTACTGGGCACTGTAAATGTGGACATGAACAAAAAGTTCAGATTTTCCCCAGGCATTACAGACTTCTGAGACCATAAACACCAAGTCATCATACATGTTTTCATTTTACCACATAAGATTGCCCTTTCACTCAATATCATTTGGGATTTATTATAGAAACTAGTTTATATCCAAACTATTACTGTGAGGGCTTTGGTTGGTATCATTCTGTATCAGCTAATCAAAACATGATGTTAAGAATGGATTCCCTGCAGAAACTGACTCTGAGTATGGTAATGTTCTTCATGAAAACTCTATCTCAAGGCTAGAAAAAAGCCTACCTTCTCCACTTCAAGATGAAAATTAATGAGAAGTACTACTAGCCAAATATGAGAAGAAATAGCTAAAGTAAAAAAAGACAAGTTTTTCCATGGAAAACAGACATAGATGATCTGTGCTTCTAAAGCACAAATGTCCACTAATGACCTAGAGATCTTATTAAGATTCAGTTTTGTTTCAGTAGCGCTGGATAAAGTACCAGAGTCTTACTTTGTAAATGGATGATACTTGTGAACCCACCACCTGTACCGCTGAAGAACCAAGGTATCAGGAGAGCTTTGATGCTTAAAGAAACATAAAAATTGGGCTGGAGAGATGGCTCAGTGGTCTAAAGCACCTACTTAGAACAAGCTTAGCAAAAGCATCAGGGACCGCGGTTCAATCCCCCAGCACCACATGC
>NW_004524657.1:4522185-4526477 GCF_000260255.1 Octodon degus
CTCTCTCTCTCTCTCTCTCTCTCTCTCTCTCTCTCTCTCTCTCATAAATAAATAAAAAATTAAAAAAAAAGAAACATAAAAATTGTGAACATTCTTAGCCTGCAAAGGAAGGAAAGAAGCCAGATGGTGACACAGGAATCAACATGTAGGAGATAACAAAATACATGAGAGGCTAGGCCAGCACTTTATTGGTTTCCCCAAGTTAAAACAAAAACAAGAAAGGAGCTATGAATCTGAGAGCAATGTGCTCATATATCCTTTTCAATGTAAATCAAAAGCTTTATGAGGAAATATTCATTAAAATTAAAATAAAACTCAATATAGACATTAAAATATTTATATTTGATCTCTGAATCCTGATATATAAAGATCTTCATAGTAAAATGTTTTTGAAAAACAGAGTTTAATCTTCATTTATTTGATGCCTGGGAAGATAGAAAAAAATGGGTATGCAAGTTTCTACCAATTACACTATAAATGATTGAACTATAAAACACTTACTGTAATCAGAATACAGGTGGTCATTGATACCCTTCAAAGTATCCACTCTTGTGAGTGCTACATTCATTTCATTATTTTACTCCTTTCTGAAATAGTTTTGGAAGTCCTTTCTGTGTCGCTCCATGAGATCAAACTCATAGCGATTGCAACCATGAAGAGGATCCAACAGAGAAGAAGGCCCATAGGAATATTACAGTGTGTCCTCATCCACTTTCTTCGCTAAATCTGACATAGCACTTCTGGCTCCTCCTCCAAGATGGAGTGACTATGAAAGAGAAATTATTTGAATTCATTGTGAACATTAACACACCCATGAAAGTTCTAATAGACACACAATGTATTTTCATTAATTAGTTGCCCCGTTTGTTTAGAATTTTCTAGTGGATATGAATGATGTATAGGAAAACACATCACACATAGAGAAGTCATAGTAAAAACTCTGCCTAGGCTTCAGGAAAGTTTGTTAGAGGAAAACATTGGGAATACAATAATACACAGTTGCTCCAAAGTGGGTGTCCAATCTAGAAAAAAGTTTATAAAACTTGTTCCAAATCCAACAATATTACTTACATAATGGTGCTGTCTATGTTGCTGTTTTAAACAGTTGCCTCTTTTTAAAATATTTTTGTGGAAAAGAAATTGATCATTAAAGTGAGGTTACACTGGAACAAAAACTCTGCATAATGTACAGTGACTAATGTGATGTATATTAAATTTCCATAATGTCATGGTACCATTTACCATTACTAAAATTTTACTTACAATGGTTGTCTTCTTATTCTTTGATGCAATTATTTCTCAACGCATATTGCTGTCTGCCTTTGATTCGAAAAATTGGGGGCCTGTCCATTAGCTCCATTGTTTAAGTGTCAGCTTAAACAAAGCAGTCAGGCTCAGGATACTGTGGTTCAATCCCCAGATCTTCAAGCCAAACCAGACCTTCCCTGAAGGCATGCTGAGCCCACCAAAAAAAAAAATCCTTCTGGAAAAATTCCTCACTGATGTTTTCAGTATGTTTAATTTTTGTAAATTCAGTCATCTTAACAAAGGACTTATGACATATCTTGTGTCTTTATTTCCATTTTACTGATCGATATGCTAAGCTAGTATTTTTTAATATTCACTTGATATGAGCTTATATTCATTTTCAAAATATCTTCAAAGACCTAAACAACTAATTTGAAGGTGGCATCACACAACACAACATCTATTGTTGAATTCCTATTACTTTAGTGAAATTTTGTACTGATTCTAATGCTGTATTTTATATTGCTGTATTGTATCATTAAAAATAAAAATGAAAATAGTTAATAAATTTCAAAATGTATTTACAATGATATTTTGTGTATTTTTCTCTATGTATTATACTTAAGATCAAATTAAGGATATTATATATGCTAATCTACAACTGAGATTCTTATGATGAAAAATCTTTTCATTGCTGCAATGAATCCCACATGATCATGATGAATAATCTCAATATTCTGCTGCATTGTCTTTGCTACTATCTTATTGAGGATATTGCATTATGTGCATTAGGAATATTGAACTTTAGTTCTCTCTTTTGGTTGGATCTTTCTCTGGTTTTGATATCAAGGTAGTACTTGCCTCCATGAATGAGATAAGGAGTATTGCTTCACAATAAATTTTATTAAAATGTTTAAAGAGTATCAGAATCAAACTTCCCTAAATCTCTTGAAGAATTCAGCTATGAATCCTTCACAACCTGAGGTTCTTTGTTTGTGAGCTTTGAACTTGATTTTCTATTTCTTTGATGCAAATAGCATCCAAAAATGAAATATTTAGTAGTAAATCTAACAAAGATAAAAAAGAACTACATATTGAAATTTTCAGTACTTTGATAAAGGATATTGAAGAGCATATCAGAAAAGAGATCTGAAAGAAAAAAGATAACACTTGCTCATGGATAGGAAGAACCAGCATAGTGAATAAAGACATACTCTGAAAATTGTTCTACAGATTTAATGCAATCTGAACAAAATACTATAAGTATACTTCACAGAATGAGTTAAAACACTCTTTATATCCAATTGAAAAAAGAAGAGATCTACAATAACAAAACCAATTCTAGGTAACAAAGACAGTTCAAGGGGCATTGCAATCATTGACCTAGGACCCCTCTCCAGCCAGATTTCAGGCCTAGCATGACTGTGGGAATTTCTGCCTACACTTAGCACTCAAGACCTCACCTCAGCCAGATCTCAGATCCTGTGTCAGTCCTCCTATGGAAGCAACCTTGCAGCAGAACTCCATGCAGAGAGTTTATGAGCTAGAACCACCCAACTAATCCAGGAGTTCAACATCTTCCCAAAGTGGCACAGTGGGTTCATCTGTACAAGCAGCAGCAGGAAGAAGCTGAGCACAACAGCCAAACCAAAGCCAGGCATATCTGGACAAGTTCAAAGTTGATAGATCCGGAGCCAGCAATACGAGACAATTTGTAGGACCCAGATCTATGAGAATGTCTTCTCTTCTCAACTCTTGATATACAAAAGGGGCAACAGGTAACTGAGTGAACGAGTATGCCTGGAAGATCTGAGGTACATCAAGGGTAAGGGATTAGACAGAATTTATGGGAGCAAATTTAAATACAAATTCCCAATTTCATATCTGCTTAGCTGCACAGACATAATATTTGCTCTTATTGTCTCAAATACAAACCCATTGGTTACAAAAGTTTGGCAACTGCTAAATATCAGTACGAATTATTAGTGTCCCTAATTGTAATTCTATAAAAACAAATCTAAAACTGGTTTAACCATATAATCGCTTGGGTAACAATTTCAGTAAGTGTTAATCTTATACCTGTACCAAAGCACTACAACAAAGGTCAGAGCACAGTGCTATACAAAATAATAAACAGAAGGAGAAAAATGCAATATCAGGCACTGAGCCCAAACAAAACAAATGCAGAATACGCTATCACAGAGGAAATTGGGAATCATACAGTTGAAATGTCTGAATTAAGAGTCTGAAGTAAGGAAACTACTGCAGAAAGGTATAGAAGAAATCAGACCAGAAATGTCTGAAATGAGAAAATAAATCTGTA
Organism: Octodon degus; assembly: GCF_000260255.1. Taxonomy (NCBI): domain Eukaryota; kingdom Metazoa; phylum Chordata; class Mammalia; order Rodentia; family Octodontidae; genus Octodon; species Octodon degus. The sequence goes on from NW_004524657.1 coordinate 4,525,757, forward strand.
AATTAATAGCATCTGAAGTAAAGAATCAACTGTAGAAAAAATATAGAGGAAATCAGACTAGAAATAATCTTTGAAGTAAAAAAAGAAAGGATAATTATAATGAAAGAATTAGTAACTGCTTCTCAAGAACAAACTGATTAAAAAAATAGAGGAGTACAGAAAAAGAATGGAAGCTCTGAATGAGCAATATAGGAAAGAAATAGATCACATGAAGCAGAGTCAAAGATATAAATAAGAATGTAAAATTTCAATCATAAGCTTTAAAAACCCTTTGAATGAAAGTGTATAGTTTCAGATCTTGAAAACACCATCACAGTTAAAGGTAAAAAAAAAAAAAAAAAAAAAAAACCTTTGAAAACAACTAGGAAGCAGGAAAAAATAATTCACCATCTTCAAGATGATGCAAAGATGAACAATGTGAGACTAATAGGAAACAATGAGAAAGAAGGAAAAAATACAAATGATATAAAAAGAATATGAGCAGAATTAATAGCAGAAAACTTTCAAAATATGGAGAAACAATCTGACATTCAGTAACTGAAGCATGTAGAACTCGAAATAACATCAACCCAATTAAAAACACACCAAGCTTTCGCCTCAGTCTATAGCTGTAGCTGGCTGCCAGGCGTACGCACTCCCGAGTCTTCAGAACCTGCGGCCACCATCTACAGCTCTTAGGTTTCTCCTAGGCTTATCTGCACCACTTGCTCACCACACACTC
>NW_004524657.1:4526936-4527352 GCF_000260255.1 Octodon degus
GACGAAGATGAGGAGGACGAGGAGGATGAGGAGGACGAGGAGGATGAGGAGGACGACTCTGAGGAAGAAGCCATGGAAACAACACCGGCCAAAAGGAAAAAAGCACCTGCAAAAGCTGCCCCTGTCAAAGCCAAGAGTGTGGCTGAGGAGGAGGAGGACGAGGATGAGGATGACGAGGAGGAGGAGGAAGAGCCTGTCAAAGAAGCACCTGGAAAATGAAAGAAGGAAATGGCAAAACAGAAAGCAGCTCCTGAAGCCAAGAAACCAAGAACGGAAGGCACAGAACCCACTACAACGTTCAATCTCTTCATTGGAAATCTGAATTCTAACAAATCTGCTCCTGAACTAAAAACTGGTATTAGTGAAGCTTTTGCTAAAAATGATCTCACTACTGTGGATGTCAGAATTGGTACAAA
>NW_004524657.1:4533231-4534076 GCF_000260255.1 Octodon degus
TTGGAAATGGTTTTAAGATATTTCTGTAATGATTTTAAGATTCACTGAAATTGAAAATTCAAAACAATAAATCAGAAAACATTACTAATGTTGAAAAAAAAGAAAAAGATGTGGTATTTTTACACAATGGAGAATAACTCAGCTATAAAGAATGATGAACGCAAAGCCTTTATATTGAAGTGGATGCCACTTGAACATATATTCACAAGTGAAATAAACCAGATACAAATGTTTAAATAACACATAGTTTCCCTAGTATAAGAACTCAAAAGAAGAAAAACAAATAGAAAGGTATAATACAAGTAAAAGTCAAACAGGATCTTGAGGACTAACTAATCAAGAGAGAGAAAGGAGAAGAGCTATGAAACATGACAATGTCAAGCCATACAGTTATATGTAGAAGATGGGCAAGGCAATGATCCTGAGAATCTGCAGAAGATTTTTGAAACTAGCAGTTAATTGGAAAGATTCTCACCCTGACTATCTATATATACTGATACCAGAGAAATAAGCAACTTCACTGAAGTTGGTAATATTTAATAATAGTTTCATTCTTGGAGTGCCTGTCATTCTGGTCTTCTGAATACAGGCTGCTTGTCATGACATGCCAGTTGCTGCTATGCTGTCCCTCAGGTAGATGGTTGTTCCAAAAGAAGGGGGTGGTGAATGAAGGCAAGAGACAGGAAAAGGAATATTGTGGGACTTTCCTGCTTATAGGATTTATATGGTTATATTTCTGGACTTATATGTAAACATGAGAAGTATATAATTCTTTATGCCTATTTTTAAAAATATATTCTAATTTATAAATGCTTTTTATCATATTCTGTAGGGACTTAAAGTTC
>NW_004524657.1:4534176-4545859 GCF_000260255.1 Octodon degus
ACCTGTTTGTTGGAAAGAAAGGACTCTGGGGTTTTACTCTGTTACCTGTCGATGACAGAGCCTTCTGAGGACATTCCAGGTGGTGTGCATCCTGTGGTCTGCTTGGGAGTGTAGTGATCACTCTTCAGGAGAGGTGTACTTGACATACCCTGTTGGTTTTGACTGGAGATTCATAAACTTTTTAAAAGAGATGAGTGATAAGAAAAAACACCAAGACATACAATCATTGACCTGAAATTATACTATAAAAATGTTCTGATAAAATCAATATGGTATGGAGAAAAAACAGACCTGATTGATTCGTGAAACAAAATAGAAGATGTAGACACAACTACAAACAATGCAGCTATGGTATCTTTGACAAAAGGGTTAATCAAGTTCACTGGAAGAAAGATAATGAGTGGTTCTGCAAAAAGTGGCTCTTGACATCCTGAAGATGAAAACTAGATCCATGTCTATCACTATGCAGTAAAATAAAGTTAAAATAGATCAAAGATCTAAATATTAAAACAAAACACCTAGGGCTTGTGAGTTAGCTCAGCAATCTAAAACACCTGCATAGGCAAACTTACACAGGTAGAGGGGACCATTGTTCCATCCCTAGAAACACATGCCATGAAATCCCCACCCTTAGGATGTGCAGAACCAGGCCAAAAAAAAAAAAAAGAGAAAGACAGAAATACTACATCTACTAGAAGAGATAGGAGGGAAAAGTCTCAAAGACATATGTGTAGGAAGAGTACTTTAACAACAACTAAACATTACAGGAATTATTTCACTGAATTAAAAACTGGAATCTTATCTTCTTAAAAGGCATTTGCACATCAGAAGAATTCAACAATAGAGACAAAATACAGCTTTCTAATGAAAAAAATGTTTTAGCCAACTGTCCCTCAGAATTCTGTCCCTCAGACTTCTCCCTAAAATATATGAAGAATTGAAAAAATCAGACGCCCCAAATGTAAAAACCCAATTCAAAAATGGAAATCTGAGATAAATATGCTCTTCTCAGATCAAGAAATACAAACAGCAAGTAAATACATAAAATGATGTTCAACATCACTGGTCATTTGAAAAAGGCAAATTAAATCAAAACTGAAGTTCCATCTCATCCCACAAAGACTGCCTTTCATCAACAAATCAACCAATAACAAATGCTGAGATGCTGTGGGGAGTGGGGGAAAGGAACTCTTCTACATTGCTCATGATAGTGTAGACAGTGAAACTACTGTAGAAATCATTGCGGATAACCCTCTAAAACTAGTATTAGAGATTCCACTTGATTCACCTATTCTCCTTTTGGTAACTTCCTGGAAGAATAAAATCATTGTACCACAGTGATGTATTTGCACCCACATTTATGGCACCACACTTTGTAATAGCTAAATTTTGGAAATAACCCAAATATTCATCAACTGAGGAATGGATAAAATAATGTCTTTTTATATAGTGGAATACCAATCACCATAAAGAAGGATAAGTTTGAGATATTGATAGGTGAATGAATGCAAATTGAGACCATACTCACAAGTGCAATAAAACAGACCTACCTATGTTAACATCATATTGTCTCCGTGGTGTGAGGACATAAAAGTATAAATAAGGTCTAAAGTGTAAAATAGAAATTGTGAAATGCAAAACAATTATTCAATAAGAAAAAAGTCTTTCAAAAAACAGCAGGAGCCAGGGAGATGACTCAATGGAATAAGTGCTTCCCTGGCAAGCACAAGGGCCTGAGTTCAATCCCGGGTTTCAAAAAAAAAAAAAAAAACCAGCAGAAATCAGCAATACAAGCTATCCTGTATATATACATAAATATGTCCTTTGCCCTTCTGTTGTCCTTTTCCTCATCTCAGTTAGTCATTCCCTTTGAGCAGATTCTTTCCATTTCACAGTATCTCTTGTGCATTTCAGGTTCTATTTACTCTTTCAGGTTCTCACACCAGCAAGACAATGCAATGTTTGCAAACGCAAGACTGATTTATTTCATTTATGAATATGGTCTCTAGTTGTAGCTATTTATTTATAAATCCTCCATTTTATCTTTTTTATAACTGAGTAATGCTTAATTTTATTCTCTTTAATTTCTTATAACTTTCTAAGCCAATTTTTCATGCTTGTATCTGGTAATCTAAACAACTAATTTGAAGACAGCATTATCAATATAACAACCACTGTTGAATTTCTATTATTTTGTTTAATGAATTTAGGTATCATTTCTAATGGAAATTTGCTATTTTTTATTCTCTTTAAAAAAATAAAGAAGGTAGGAATTTGTGCCGCATTTTGGGAACCCCCAGACCCAGTCCTAGCCCAGGCCCAGTGAGTGTGTGAGAGAGCTGCCTCTCTCCCCTACAACACCTTGTCCCCTCCAGGCTCAGCTCAGACCTGGCATATAGGCCTGGGGTGTAACCCCGCAGCTGCAATCTCTGAAGAGTGTAGAGGATAGAACCACCCAGCTAGTCCAGGAGCAGAAAATCTTGCCATAGGGGCACAAGAGGTTCACTCCCAAGTGCAGCAGTAGGAAGGAGCTGAGCACAGCAGCCAGACCCAAGCCAGGCACAGCTGGATAAATCCAAACATTGTAGATCTGAACCTGAACTTCAGTATGTGCTAAGGTTATAACTGCAACAAGGATCTACAACAAAGGTCAGAAGACAGTGCTACACAAAATGATGAGAAGGAACAAAATGCAATCTCAGAACCCAAGTCCACCCATAACAAGTGCAGAGGACACTCTCACAGAACAAATTGGGAATCACACAGCTGAAAGCAATGAATCAACGGCTTCTGAAATAAAGAAACAGCTGCAGAAAGGTACAGAGGAACTCAAATTGGAAATAAAAAAAGAAATCCCTGAATTAATAACATCTACAGTAAAGAATCAAATGCAGAAACATATGGAGGAAACCCATTGCCCACCCAGAACAAGTGCAGAGGACACTAATTCGGTTCAAATGTATGAATTAATAGCGTTGATAGTAAATAAGTGACAGCAGAAAGTTATAGAGGAACTCAGAGCACAATTCTTTTCTGAAATAAAAAATAAAGAAAAGAAAAAGATCTAAGATGATGAAATGAGAAAGTATGGAAGGGAAAAGGGAGAAAAATGGAAGTCAGTTACACTATTAGTGTCTCTTAGTTCATTAAAAAGGAAGGTTTTCACTAAGATTCTTAGGGAAAAAATTATATCCATACATTGGATGCTGTAGTGCTTGATATGTTGTGTGTACTTGGCTGGATTGCCTGGTGGTCAATACACTGTGTCAATTTGGCTGGACCGCGGTTCCACACTATGGGCTGTGAGGGCCCCGCTCCAGGAAAACTCAGCACAAAAAGGGAATATAAAGAGGTTGAGGAAGGATTCAGCATTCAACTTCTTTGGAGGAACTTCAATCTTCCCAGTCAGTTTGGACTTTATCTCCTTGCTTCCAGAACAGACTCTTCAGCCTCCAGCTTAGATATTCTGCTTTCTGTGGCAGATTCTTTAGTCTTCTTTTGCAGACCCAATGACCAACGATTAGAGACAGTTACAGACAGTTAGACACTGTAAGAGACTGTTATAGATGGAGCAGTGCAGTGAGCTGCAGACTTTGGAACTGAATCCCTCAGCTTGGTGTGTACAGATGTTCTCAGCACACTTCCTCATCCACCTCTGTGACGGTAGATCCTTGTGTTATATCTGTTCCTTGAATTGTATCTGTTCATTTAGCAAAACCCTGACTAAAACAGATGCTTAACAACTAAAAGATACTCAGTGCATTTGTTACTTTTATTCTCTTATTACTTATGAAATTTTACTTCACCTTTGTTCCATAAAAAAACAAATTAAGAGAAAATACAATAAAGTACCACTGAGCTACATCCCCAACACCTTTGCTGTTTTCTAATAGGGTCATTACGAACTTTTATATTTCTTCATATATTCTTTAAGATATATGATTTCAAAATTCTCAGGAATATGGATAAATGTCTCATTCAGATGCTTTCACACTGTTCCATTCTCTGGGGAGGTTGGGCTGCTTTGACCCACTAATGAGAAGGAGGAACTATATTAAATTTATTGTAAATGCTGTGGATCAAAAGATGGTAATGTACGACACAAAATCCAAGAGCTCTTATAACTCACTGAAATTTCTAATAATGAGGGAAACAGGACATATTTTAATATTGGTTCCAATTTAAAGCTTAAAGCATTTTTCATATGACCTCTTATACACCAAAACTAAAATACAAATTTTGATAAACATTGTTTTCTCATTTGGAGGTCATGTATTTTCCATTTGAATGTGTTACTGTGATGCATTTGCCAAATGTCCAGAATAACTTCTACTTTTCTGTGGAATATAAATAGGACAAGTTGTGCAGCAAATTTTCTTCTGCATGGGACTTGGGAGATAGCTCAGTGTAATAAGTGTTTCACTGGCAAGAGCAAGGTCCTGAGTTTCATTCCCGGTTCAGCCAAAAAAAATATATATATATATTTTCTTCTGCAAAATGATGTCTTATAACTCAGTATTCAATGATCCTTCGTGAGGCAGTCATATTTGAAACGACAGTTGGAACTTTTGACAGGTGTGCAGAGGTAATTTTTAGAGTAAGTGCATAAAATATAGAGAAAAACTTTTTTCTACCATAAGCAAATCTGCACTATCTTTTTGAGAAAGCAGGTCTTGGTATACTAATGGTGTTTGCTAGGGTTTTGATCTCAGGCCCTAAGTTAACATGTCTTCTGAATTTTCCATATTTAAATGGAGAGATCTAGATATTCATACCATTTCATCAGCAAATGGAAATAGTCTATATGTGTTCAGCTTAGCAGGCACTGGAAGGAAATGTGTATTTCTTGAAATGACCCTAATTCCAGTCTTTTAATGCATGTTATCTTATTTCTTCCACCATAGATTTATAGTTGCAATTGTGAGGCAATGTGTGATCAACTGACATAGAAAGGAAAGGGAGATGCCTGGAAATATAAAATGTTGCCTCTTTGCCACTGCCACCCTTAATTGAAATGCTATAGTACTAATGTTGTAGGTAATTAAGTCAGAAGCAAGGAGCTAGGAGAAGAAAGATATTTTTTTAAAAACATTGGTAGTCCCCATAGGACTATTCTCCAAAGTCTGAAGCATGATTACAGACTTTGTCTTCTTTTAAGGTGACTACCAAGAGTTGCAAAAATGAATAAATAAATAAATAAATAAATAAATCAGATAGCATAAGTGAAGATCACTGTATAATGGGTATCTCGTGGTGAGCAATGTAGGCAATAAAGTTATTGTTATCACATTCACTGAAGATTCCATCTAATAATAATTCATATGATTTGGCTGAATTCAATAGCAAAAAACAGGAGGACTTCAACTTAAAGAAGGGCTGTAGTTAATGTCAGGATTTCTGCTTTACTAATATCCCTTCATTAAAACAGTGCTAAATGGCACTGTTCAAGTGAAATCCTCTCAATGACTACAACTTCAAGTAATAAAATTCTCTTTGGCTGGAAAGGCAAATGAGTAATAGTGCAATTTTCTATATCATTGTAGGATGTGGAGAGTAGCTTGACTTTACTATTAAGAACTGAAAAGAAACATGATCAAACATGCCATGATGAGTTGTCCAAAGATATAAAGATATTTGTGATAACATCAGTGCTCATCAAATGTTGACATCAGCAGGAGAAGAACATTAGTTCATTGTATTTTCTTATAATAAATTATCAGAAGATGAGCATCTATTTTTATTTTGGAGGAAGAGTGCTAGGAATCAAACTCAAGACCTCAAACTTGCCAGGCAGGTAGTTTGACCCTGAATTAAATCTCCAGCCCCTAAGAATTTATTTACTAAAATATTGTTTCACTCACAAATATTGATTCTGAAAATAATAACAACATGGCACCTACCCTAATGAGATGGCCAAGCACTTACCTGCATCAACTCATAGTAGATGACGTCAAAATGGCAGGATGAAAGGGAAATATGACATCATTCCTTCAGAAGGCAAAGACAGATGGGAAGGACATGGCAATCACTTCTCCCTGAGCCCCACCATTACTGAACAATTTGTTTCATATCTTCATTTACCTATGCATTCTGCTAACTGATTCAGTGGAGGTCATTTCTTTTGATAAAACAGAAAAAATATTTATTGAAAGATAACTTTGAGGTGATGGAAGGGCCCATTTGTGGCAAATCATGATTTACTTCCTGCAAAGGTGAATAAAGGTCTTTCATAGGAAGAAACAGGTTACAGGAAATAGGTAGATCCTTCAAACTACATGCTTATTCCTAGCCATCTGCAGCTCATTATTGCCTTCCTTGTGGGAGGCAAACTGGACTCCCAGCACCTGTGTTCAACATGGACATCACTTGTGTACTCTTATGGGCTACGAAGGGATAGGGTAGGCATTTACACCCTACATATGAAGGATTTGGAGCAGCTATTTGTCACTAGAGGAAAAAATTAACTTTTACTGTTCCAATTTGTAAGGCCATTATAGCTCTCTTTGAATTAGGCTAGGCTTGAGTGTCACAGTGTCCATCACATCCACTTGGCTGTCTCATACTAGATTAGGTTGCCCATTGTATTCCTTAAAGTGTAACTGAAAGCATGAATGGATCTTTAAAAATTATGAAGTCAAACACTATATAAAAGCCTGTTCAAATCAAAAGGTATTTGATCATTACTCTTGCTAGGTGAGATTTTAACTTTATAGGTTCCATCCACAGGCCTGCTGTGCTGGCCCTGCCCCTGGGGCATGCTGAGATGGCAATTGAGACTTGGAATAATGGCATGTGCCTATCATCCCAGCTCTTGGGAGGCTGTAAACAGGCAGATCATTAGCAGTGATCTAGTAGTGAGACCCTGAACACCCTGTAGACCCTTCCCTGAAATACAAAAATAAATAAATAAATAATAAAATTTTAAATAAAGTAATTGTTATGACATTAAAAATGGTACACATTTAGAAGACCAGGATGACAGATATTCAAACATGGTCTAGTATTACACATTTCTGTCCTCTATGTACCTGCTTAGTTCACATATATCAGCATACAGAGTTAGTGAAGGTGAAAATTCTACACATTCACTACTATTTTCAAAATAGTGATTGAAATTCTTAGTAAAATCACCTCAACCACCCTGTGTATATACTTTAATGTATTCCCCCTACACTTTTTCCTATCTTTTCTCCATTCTCTCTTATTCATTGTTTAATCCTTAAGTCCTATTTCTTTCCATATCACTGAATCTGTTATGCCTTTCAGGTTTTATTTCTTCTTTCAAGCTCTTACACTAGGGACACTATATTTATGAATGTGTGTCTGGTTTATTTCACTTATTAGTATGGCCTCTAGTTGCATCCACTTCCCTATTAATGCTTTGAAATGGCTTTTTTTATATATCTGAGAAATACTCCATTGTATAAAAAATACTACATCTTTTCATCTGTTCCTCCAGTGATTAACATTTTATTGTTTCTAAGATTTGGCTATGACAAGTTCTGTGGCTATAAACATGGGTAGACATATATCACTATGAGTTAATGTTTTCAGTTCTTTTGGGAAAATACCCAGAAGGGGAATAGAGGGATTAAATGTGATTTAAATCCTAGTTTTTTGAGGTGTCTTCACACTGATTTAATAGTGGTTGTACCAGTCTACATTCCTACTGGCAGTGGAGAACAGTTACTTTTTCCCCCACAGCCTCTCCAGCATTGGTTATTAGTTGATTTCTTTATGATAGCCATATCTCCTGAAGAGAGATGGTATCTCAGTGTTGCTTTAATTTGCATCGCTTGAATGGCCTGTTGTGTGGAGCATTTTTTTTTCAGGTATTTATTTTCCTTTTGTATTTCTTCCTCTGCGAAGTGTGTATTCATCTCAGATGCCCATTTTTGGATTGGGCCTTTAAATTTTCACAATTATTTAAGTTCTTTATATATTACAAGTAGAACACCAGGGTTGATCAGATAACTCTGCAGATTAAAGCTCCTGCTTAGGGAGACACAGGGACCTGGAGGTCAATCCCCAACCTGCATTGCCAGGCCCACCATTGGAGCACACTGAGACCAATTATTGAGACTAGGCATAATGATGCAGGCATATAACCCCAGCTCTTAAGAAGCTGAAAAACAGAGAGTATCCCCTCCACCCTTCCAAAGCCAGTCCAAGCCCAGATCCGGCAAGTATGTGAGAGAGTTTTCCTGCTTCCCTGTGCCAAATGGACCTCTCTAGATCTAGCCCAAGCCCGCAATGTAAGTCAGACCTTCCTCCATGCTCTCAGGACCATTCCACTCCCCAACCCCCAGATTTGGCCGAGGCCTGCCACATAAATAAGACTTTTCCCTGCACTCTCAGGACCCCTCCAGTCCTCGAAAGCCAGCCCAAGCCCAGGCCCAGGGAGTGCATGATAGAGCTTCCCTGCTCCCCTGCACCCACTGGTACACTCCAGACACAGCCCAGGCTTGGCATACAGGCCTGGGGTGAAACTCTACAGCTGAAGTCTCTACAGAGAGAGTAGGGGCCAGAACCAACCAGCTAATCCAGGAGCAACACACTTTTCCAGAAGGGCACAGCAGGTTCACTACCAAGGGATACAGCAAGAAGGAGCTCAGCACAGTAGCCAGATCTCAACTAGGCACAACTGGATGAAGTCACACTTCAAAGATCTGCACTTAAATATCAGTAAGTGCTAAGGATATAATTGCACCAAAGCTCTAAAACAAAGATCAGAGGACATTGTTATATAAAACGAAAAAGAAAAGGAGAAAACTGCAATCTCAGACCCCAAACTCACCCAGAGCAAGTGCAGAAGACACTGCAGCAGAAGAAATTGGGAACCACACAGCTGAAATGTCTGAATCAACAATATCTGAAGTAAACAACAACAGAAAGGTATAGAGGAACTCAGATCAGAAAAAACAACCAAAGTAAAGAAATTTCTGAATTAATAGCATCTGAAGTAAAGAATCAAATGCAGAAACATATGGAGGAAATCAGATCAGAAATAATCTATGAAGTAAATTAATTAATAGCTGCTTCTCAAGAAGACACCGATTTAAAAAATTAGAGGATATTAGCAAAACGACAGATTCCTTGAATGAACAATACAGAAAAGTGATAGATCTCATGAAGCGGAGTCAAAGAGATATAGTGGAACTTAAAATCTCTATCTCAAGTTTGCAAAACTTTGAAAATGAAGATGGAGATTCAAGTCCTCAAGATGCCATCAAAGCTAGTGAAAAGGTAAGAAAAGATCTCTTAAAAACAACTAGGTTGGAGGAAAAAATAATTCATCACCTACAGGATGATGCAAAGATGAACAATGTGAGGCTAATAAGCATCAATGAGAAAGAAAAAGTCAATACAAATGATATAAAAAGAATATGGGCAGAAGTAATAACAGAAACAGCAAATCCTTGTGTTGATCTATATTTTAAAGTGAAGGCTTTCAATATTTGTCCATTTAATTCAATGTTGGCTGTCGATTTCACATAGATGACTCATCAGATTGGAGTAAAGACCATTTATTCTGATTTTTTTTCAGATTTTTTAACACGAACAAGTGTTGGACTTTGTCAAAAGAATGTTTTGTATCTATTGAGATTATCATGTGATTTTCTTCTTCACTCTCTTGATGTACTGTATTACACTTATGGATCTTCATACATTGAACAATTCCTGCATTCCTAGGATAAATACCACTTGGTACTGACATATAATAATCTTGGTATGGGAGATCTTCTGGGTACCCTGTGCCTGAAGGACCTCCTGGTCCCAGCCCAGGCGCAGTATAAGTGAGACCCTCTTCCACACCCTTGGGACGCGCCCCACCAATCTGCAGCACATCCTCTATCTGACCCGCCAAATAGGAATTCCTGCCTCATTCCGGGAACACCCAGACACAGTCCGAGCCCGGGCCCGGTAAGTGTGTGGGACAGCTTCTGGCTAACCTGTGCTAGCATGAGCTACTGGTCCCAGCACAGGTGCAGCATGAGTGACACCCTCTTTCAGCTACTTGGAACACCCACACACACACACTCCGTGGTACCACCCCACAACCCGCACACAGAGTAGGAATTTCTGCCACATTCCAGCAAACCCCAGATCCAGTCCTAGTCCAGGCCTGGTGAGTGTGTGGGAGAGCTGCCTCTCCCCCTATGCCACCTTGTCCACTCCAGATTCAGCTCAGGGCTGGCATACAGGCCTGGGTGAAACCCTGCAGCTGCAATCCCTGCAGAGACTGTAGGGGACAGAAACACTCAGCTAGTCCAGGAGCAGAACATCTTGCTAGAGGGGCATAACATGTACACCCCGAAGAGCAGCAGCAGGAAGGAGCTAAGCACAGCAGCCAAACACAAGCCAGGCACAGCTGGATAAATCCAAACTTTGTAGATCTGCACCTGAACTTCAGTAGGTGCTAAGGTTATAATTACAACAAAGATCAGAAGACAGTGCTACACAAAATGAGAAGGAAAAAAATGCAATCTCAGAAACCAAGCCCACCCATAACAAGTGCATAGGACACTAACACAGAACAAATTGGAAATCACATAGCTGAAAGCAATGAATCAATGGATTCTGAAATAAAGAAACAGATGTAGAAAGGTATAGAGGAACACAGATTGGAAATGAAAAAAGAAATCCCTGAATTAATAACATCTGCAGTAAGGAATCAAATGCAGAAACATATGGAGGAAACACAATGCCCACCCAGAGCAAGTGCAGAGGACACTACCTCACTTCAAATGTATGAAATAATAGCATCAATAGTAAATAAGTAACAGCAGAAAGTCATAGAGGAACCCAGAGCAGAACTCTTTTCCTCTATCTCAGCTCAAATGTAGAAATTAATAGTGTCAATAATAAATAAGCAAGATCAAAAAGTTATAGAGGAACTCAGAGTAGAATTCTTTCCTGAAATAAAAAAAAAATATTCTCAAAACACATAGCATCTGAAGAAAAGAAACAACTAAAGAAACATAGAGAGGAAACCCAATCTGAAAAAAGCATTGCAGTAAAAGAATTTATAACTGCTTCTGAAGAAGACATTCATTAAAAAAAAATAGAGGAGAGACCCAGTCCTAGCCCAGGTCCGGTGAGTGTGTGGAGAGCTTCCTGCTACCTATGCCTGCAGGACCAGTCCCAGCCCAGGCACAAAGTGGGCCACAACCTCTCCCACCCCCTCAGGCCGCCCTCCACCACTCCACAGCACCTCCCCACCCCGCCAGCCGAGTAGGAATTTTGCAGGGTACCTGGAACTCCCAGGTCCAGTGAGTGTGTGGGAGAGCTTCCCCTTTCCCCTACTTCACCTTGCCACCTCCAGGCACAGATCAGGCCAGGCATACATGCCTGAGGTGTAACCCTGCAGCTATAATCCCTGCAGAGAGTGTAGAAGATAGGTCCACCCAGCTAGTCCAGGAGCAGAACATCTTTCCACAGAGCACAACATATTCACACTCAAGGGCAGCAGCAGGAAGGAGCTGAGCACAGCAGCCCAATCTAAGCCAGATGCAGCTGGATAAGTCCAAAATTGTAGAGCTACACCTGAACTTCAGTACGTGCGAAGGTTATAACTACAGTAAAGATCTACAACAAAGGTCAGAAGACAGTGCTACACAAAATGATGAGAAGGAACAAAATGCAACCTCAGAACCCAAGCCCACCCATAACAAGTGCAGAG
>NW_004524657.1:4545959-4548803 GCF_000260255.1 Octodon degus
CTTAACAGCCTAGGTTGTATGGTAATAACAATAAGCTTGTCTTCTGGATGGTTAACAACCTAAGTTTGCAGACCAAAATTAGAGAAAGAGGAGGGCAGAAAGGAAGGCCAACATTTTGACCCTAGCCTTCCAAGGTCACTTAAGACTCAGGACATATAAGAACTTGTACTGTAACATCATGTAACTCGGTAGTTTCCCAAATTTTCTGATCAAGGACATTATAGGGCCAAAGAGGAAAGTGACTGATGATATGCACTGTGCATTAGGAGAGTTACATGGAGAGAAAACATTCTCTCAGGCTTTCACAGAGAGCACATTGGCCAAGCAATGGCTGTGACTCATCCACATGGCTGACACTAGCAAAGGTTCTACAATCTGAGGTTCAGATCTCAGGATAAATCCTGAGGGAATTTCACTGACCTTATCAAACCCAAAAGCTACAACTCTTGTTGCATAGGTCCTGCCTTACCTTGGTCTTAATCATCCAGCAGAAAAGTATAGAATCGAAGTATAAGAAGTAAAGCCATGCTGTTATGTCGAGTTATAGGGGACTCAGGTCAAGAATTTCTGACATTGCCAGTGAAGTGGAAGACCCAATACTATTAGGGACTGCTGAACTCTTTTAGAATATTTTGCTGAGATAACACACCTATAATATTTAAATAATGGAACTTAAGGAAAAAAAGGGATACAGATGAATGTCCATTTTGTACCTGTGTATTCAAAGTGGTTAGAATAGATATATAGTTTACATTCTCTTAATGAATAGAGGGATTTGTTCTATTAGTGTTTGTAAATAGGCTATCAATTCCGAATCTTGTACATTAATTAACTACTAGGAAGAATGTATGCAATGTGTTAAATATTGAAACTGTCCTACCAATTTGGTTTGAAACTGTCTCATTGCTATTTGTTTCTCAATGAAATTATGGAAAAAAATAAAAATAAACATAAAAACATAAAAAATAAGAATAAAAAGAAGTAAAGCCATGCTATTATGTTGAGCTGTAGGGGACTCAGGTCACCAATTTCTGACATTGCCAGTGAAGAGCAAGACCCAATGCTATTATTGACTACTGGACTCTTTTAGAATATTTTGCTGAGTTTACACACCTATAATATTCAAATAATGGAACTTAACAAAAAAAGGGGATATCCATGAATGTCCATTTTGTGTCTGTGCATTCAAAGTTGTTAGGATAGATATATAGTTACATTCTCTTAATGAATAGAAGGATTTGTTCTAATGGTGTTTGTAAATAGGATAGCATGTCCACATCTTGTACAGCAATTAACCACTAGGAAGAATGTATGCAATGTGTTAATTATTGAAACTGTCCTACCAATTTGATTTCAAACTGTCTCAGTGCTATTTATTTCTCAATAAAATTATTTTAAAAATAAAAAATAGTAATAATCTTCTTGATGATTTGCTGCATTCTGTGTGCCAGTATTTTATTCAGTTTTTTTTTATCTATTTTCTTTGGGGGATTGGTTTACAGTTCTCTTTCTTGCTGGGGTCTTTCTTTGGTTTTGGTATAGAGTAATACTTGCCTTCAGGAATGAATTTTAGGACTTACTTCCTTTTATAGTTCATTGAAATATTTGAGAAGATTTCATGTTAAATTTTCACTAAATTTCTTGTCGAACTGAGCTGTGAATCAATCAGTACCTGGGTTTTGTTTGTTTCTAGGATTTTTATTACATTTTCAATTTTATTCACTGATATTGGATTATTCAGAATTTTTATACTTTCTTAGTTCAGCTTTGTTGTTTCATATGTATCTAGCAATCTATACTTTGTTCTACATTTTCCATTCTGTGAGATCAAAGATTTTCTAAATAGTTTTTTGCTTATTTGTTTGTTTGTTTGTTTTTGTTTGTTTGTTTGTGGATTCAGGGATTGCATACAGGCCCTTTTGCTTGCCAGGCAAGTGCTTATTCTAAAGAGCCATCTCCCTGGACCCAGTAAAAGGCTACTGAAGATCATCTGAGTATGCATAAGGTCTTTAGGTGGTTTTACCGTTTTCATTCTTTATCACATAAATTTGAATTTTGTAGTCCTTTTTATGATTAGGTTGGCTAGGGGCTTATCAATTTCATTTATTCTTTCAAGAACCAACCCTTCAACTCATTAATTCTTCATGTTGTTGTCTTTGTCTCCATTGAATTAATTACTGCTGCCAGCTTTACAATTTCATTCAGTCTTTTTGATTTCTCATGAGTTGCTCTTCTTTTTCTGGGAGCTGGACGTATGGCATAAGATTATTTATTTCACCTTGTACTGTTTTGCTAATATAAGAATTCACCACTATAAATTTCCTTTTTAAGACAGTTTTCATGGCACCATACAGGTTCCATAAGTTGGATCTGCATTTTTCTTTGAGACTAAATAATTTTAAATTTAGTTTTTACTTTCATCTATTAGTTATTGATTGTTCACAGAAATGTTATGTAGTTTCCACTTGTTTATAGAGTTTTGTTGTTCTTTTTGTCTATAATATCTAGTTTGTTTGCACTATGTTCACATAACACCTCTTATTCTTGCAGTTTTCCCCTAACAGGTAAGTAGTAACCTTCTTTATCTCTTTTGACCCCTCTTGGTGTGAAGCTGACATTGACAGCAACCAGAAAATCTACCCCTGCTTTTCTCTGAGCTCCTATCACAAGTAGTATTGTTTTCCATCCTTTGACCTTCAATCTATTAATTGCTTTCTAACTTACATGTGATTCTTATTACAGCATATTTTTGGATTTTGTTTAATGATTCATTTGGCCAGTCTGATTATTTTGATTGGTAAATTGAAGATGTTTATATTGATAGTTATAACTGATATATATATA
>NW_004524657.1:4548903-4555235 GCF_000260255.1 Octodon degus
TGAATATCTATTTTCTTTCTGTGTATTCAAAATGGTTAGGATAGATATGTAGTTGCATTCTCTTAATGAATAGAATGATTTGTTCTAATAGTGTTCGTAGATAGGATCTCAAGTCCTCATCTTGTACAGCAATTAACCACTAAGAAGAATATATGCAGTGAGTTATTTGTTTAAACTGTACTTCCGATTTGATTTGAAACTGTCTCATTGCTTTTTGTCAATAAAATTTTGGAAAAAAATAGAGTAAATTAGAAAAATAACGGATTTCTTGAATGAGCAATGCAGGAAAGAAATAGATTGCATCAAGCAGAGTCAAAGAGATATAGAGGAAATTAAAATCTCAATCACAAGTTTACAAAACCATTTAAGAGAAAGTGAAGACAGAGTTTCAGATCTTGAAAACTCTGGTGCAGCTAGTGAAAAGGTAAGAAAGTATCTCTTAAAAACAACTACAATGCAGGAAAAAATAAACCACTACCTACAAGATGATGCAAAGATAAACAATGTGAGACTAATATACATCAATGACAAAGAAGGAGTCAATACAAATGACATTATAAAAATATGGGCAAAAGTAATAGCAGAAAACTTCCCAAATATGAGGAAACAATCTGACTTTCAGGTAACCGAAGCATACAAAATGCCAAATAACCTCAACCCAATGAAAAACACACCAAGACATATAATAGTCAAAATCCCAGAAATTCAGCTCAAGAATAACCTACTGAAAGCCGCTAGAGAAAAGAAGCAGATCACATTCAAAGGAAAACCCATCAGAATTACGGCTGACCTCTCTTCACAAACTATGAAGCCAAGAAGAGCATGGAGTAGAGTACTTCAAGTCCTCTATGAAAACAAATTCCAGCCCAGACTACTATACCCTGCAGAACTCTCTTTCAAGCTTGATGGAGATGTGAAATGCTTTCATGACAAAGAATAGCTAAAGAATTTCATGATGACAAAGCGAGCCCTACCCAGGCTACTGAAAGATATTCTAGTGAGGGACGAAAATGATCAGAACTTCATGAATGAGATCAGAAGCAACCAACTAAACAGGGCAAGCCATTAAACACAGGAGAAAAAGGAGTAAATAACAACAGGTAAATAACATGTCAATCATAAGTCAATGCATCTCAATTCTAACCATCAATGTAAATCGACTCAATTCACCAATTAAGAGAAATAGACTGGCACAGTGGATTAGGAAACAAAATCTAATAATATGCTATATGCAAGAAAGACATTTAACTCATAAAAACATTCATAGGATGAAAGTCAAAGGATGGAACACAATACTACATGCCCCAGCGCCTCAGAAAATAGCAGAGGTAGCAATCTGTTGTAACTCAAAAATCAGATGACAACGAGGCAAGTCCAAAAGTTAAAAGAAGCGCTTTATTTTAGCTGGTACCCAGCAGCCGTTTCTATGCAAGGTGCCAAGAGGTACACTTAGCATTGACAAAGATCAGTATTTAAGCTTGAAAACTGCAAAAACAGGGAGGGGTGGAGAGGAAGAAGTGGCAGGGTCATTAGTTCATTGGGTGGTCCCATTAGGCAGGGTGTTGAAATCAGCAATCATGGGCTACAACAGTTCATTAGTTCATGGGGTGGTCCTGTTGGGTGGGGGTGCTGAGTTGGCAGTCACACAGAGTTCATTAAGATAAAGTTTGGGGTATAGATATCATAAGACTTGGGTCACATGGGTAAGGAGTTGGGAGGGGTAGGTGCATATAGAACAGGAACTCGGCGAGGTTAGAAGGGAAACAAAATGGAGTCAATTTTAACAGGTATAACATTCCTCACTGGTTGCAGGGGAGTGAGTCAAATCATTGACTCACTAGTTTCATTTTGTACTTTATAGCAGCTGACATGGTTTATTAAGACTGCCCATTGATCAGGTTATTGAATCAATTTGACATGGTAACATTAATTAACAACAAAGTCTGAGTAGGTGGGTCTTTAGAACTCTAGAACAGGCAATATTATCTTAGGTAAGCAGAATGGCTTTAAATGTGGAGGAGGCAAAGCCTAAAAACAAACAAATAATAGCATCAACAGGGTAAACTTTTATGGCCATGGGATATGTCTCAAACTGGTCTATTTTTGTTGTACTTTATGATTATTGTTAAACTTGAGAATATATGACAATCAGATTAATATCTTACTAATATTTTAAGCAATCTAATCACAGAAATATGCCAAACTGTACTGAAATTACTCACTATCAGCATGGAATATCTGAGTTACATCAAAATCAACTAATAGAATGGCCAAATAGTTAACTTAAGGCTGACATTAGAGTGGTCAGGAATGGGCTTCAGAAACATCTCTGCATTATTGCTGGTGGCAATGTTGGAGCTGCTGGAAGTGTTGTTTTTGAGCAGGAGCCAGGGACCCCAGGGTGAGAGCCAGGGTCCCCAAGGTGAGATGTTCTTTTTGTTGGCCAAAGGACCTGCTGGTGTCTTGTGCTTCCATTTTCTGGTTTGAATTTTGGTTTTTTGCATGGCAAGAGGCCTGGGGACACTGTGGTACTCCAAGTAGAGGGTGCAGGCATTGCAGATGATCTCATTTTTGGCGTTACGGTGACACTGCGTGGTGATGGTCATCTGGCAGTTGGTGCAGGACAGGTTCATTAGGGTGGGCTGCCTGTGTCAGGGCTTGATAAGGGGCCGGTTGAGGGGCCACTTGATGCCATTGGTCATGTGGTAAAGGCTGCAGGCATTGCACAGGTAGTGTCCCGTTTTGTCGCACCTCCACTATGGCATGGACGTGGCCCCGCAATTGACACATTTCTTGTTCATTTACTCGTCTGGGGGTACCAGTTGATCACTGTGGGGTGTGTTGTTTTCTTAAGACCCAGTGAATGGAAGCGAGCATCAGCTGGAGGACCTGGGAAGGACTTAATGAGATCTTGGTTAGCCAGCAATTTTTGTCAAATGAGGCAAAAGTGGAGGAGGGCTCCCAAACATTGCCTCAGAAGGGGAAATTTTAGAGAAAAAGGGGGTACATTTGGCCCTTAGAAGGGCACAAGGAAGGAGACTCACCCAGCTTTCGCCAGTTTTTAAAGAGAGCTTATCTAAGTTGGATTCTAGAGTCTGGTTTAGGGAAGCTTTTAATCAATTTGGAGAGCTTGGGTAAATTTTTGAGTAACTTGGGCTATGAAAGCTGGACCATTTTCGGAACCCACTGATTTTAAGGCAGTTTCTTAGGCTGTAATATCAGCCAGGTAATTTTGAGGTCTGGTCCAAAGTGGGCATTTTTATCTTTTAAACTGTGGTCACCTGGTTTTAATTTTTGTTTTCTTTAGGATCCAGCCCTATCTGACTGTTTATAATGTTTTTATCTAACTTGGCGCCTGTAACATTATTTCTCTAAAGAAGTAACCCAGACTGCCATGAGGGATGATGGGCATTGACCACTCTGGCTACTTCACGCTGGAATGGGTCACAGTTGTTGACTGGCAGTCAGAGATACTCCCCAGAGGTTTTATCCAAAGGCCCTTAATAGACATTAGATAATTTTATCTTATTATTTAACATCTCAACAGCAATAATATCCTTTCTAGTTACATTTGTTTTTACTCATGGAATATTTAAATTAACAAGGCGATCTGTCATGAAATATATAGCACACAGGCAGACCAATCTCACCCAATAGAACATCAGCTTGATCTGACTGAATGCTGCACACTCCATGAGGTTGGAGAAAAACAAAGAGACCTGTGCCAATATCCAGCAATGGGCTGGGTTTTTCCTGTAGTTATGATTACTTAGTGCTCCTTCTCCATGGAGATGACAGGTAGAGATGAGAGTTTGGCCAGAGGGAGGAGGCAGGCCCAGTGCCCTTTAGTACTATGTGACCCCTGGGGAAGCTGAGTCTGAGCCCCAGGGCCTTCGCCTCAGAGGGCAGTCTCACCTTTAGTGGCTGTCTTGGCAGTCAGGGCATGGCTTGTGGGCCTCTTAAGATAGCCATTCATATACTGGTTTGGTTTTGTAACAGATGAGCTTCATTGTTCTTAGGATCTTTTTGGAGCCCAGAGAATAAAACTTAGGATCTGTTTTGAGGCCACAATAAGGGCAACTGTTTTTTGGTCTTTCTCAGTTGTAATTATAAGACATTGTTTTTAGTGTCTTACAAAATATCAAGTGAGTTATCTGGAGCTTAATCTTTGAAGCTGATCAAGCAATGAACCCACCTGCAAGACAGATTACTTGCACAGATAAGTTCATGACCTAGTCAGTCCAAAGTAATCTGTCCCTTATTGAATTAGCATCTTTAAAAACCAAATATATTAAGGCTATTTTTATTAAGGTTTTCAATGCATGAGGCGAATCCATTTTAATGAGTTGTCCAAAAGTTATTTATAGGTCCCCCCCCCGCGGTTAAGTTTGGCCCCTAACTCAGGGCAGTCCTTTCTCCAGTGTCCCATTTTTTACAGTAAGCACATTGGTTTATATCTATTTGTGAACGGCCTGACCTTTGGTTTTCTAGGGGTCGTCGGTCTTGTTGACTCTGTTGTCTTTGCTGGTTCTGTTGATTTAAGGTTAGCCACTCTAGGACCTTCTGCATGATAACAGGTTATGAAGTTAATACCCAAATGTCAATAGCATTCCTCTACACAGAAAACAAGCACACAGAGAGAAATTACAGAAACCATACCTTTTACAGTATCACCAAGGAAAATGAAATACTTTGCAATTAATTTAACTAAAGAAGTCAAAGATTTTTCAAGGAAAATTACAGTACTCTGAAAAAAGAGATTGTAGAGGATTTCAGAAAATGGAAGGATATTCCATGCTCTTAGATAGGAAGAACCAACATTGTGAAGATGGTCATATTCCCAAAATTGCTGTACAGATTTAATGCAATCCCTATCATACTACAACCAACATAGTTCACAGAGGTAGTGAAATCATTCCTAATATATATCTTGAAACAGAAAAGACCTAGAAGAGCAAAGGCACTCCTGGGCAACAAAGACAAGGTAAGAGGCATTACAAATCCTGATTTGAAATTGTACTACAAGGCTACTGTGATAAAATCAGCATGGTACTGGCATCAAAATAGACCTGAGGAACAATGGAATAGATTAGAAGACCTTGAAGCCCATACCAACACACTCAGCCATCTTATCTTTGACAAAGGGGCCAATCATACTCACTGGAGGAAAGATAGCCTCTTTAACAAATGGTGCTGGAAAAACTGGCTCTCTACATGCAGAAAAATAAAACTTGACCCAGGTCTATCATCATGCACTAAACTAAAGTCAAAATGGATTAAAAATCCAAACATTAAAGCACAGACACTAAATCTCCTGGAAGAGAAAGTAGGAGGAACTCTTGAAGACATAGGGGTAGGCAAAGACCTCATAAACAGAAATCAAATATCATGGGAAATAGTTGAAAGAATTAACAACTAGGACCTGCTCTTACTGAGAAGATTTTACATGTCAAAACAAATTACCAGCAAAGTGAAAAGGCAACCCACAAACTTTGAAAATATCATGACAAAGAAGTATTCAGACAGAGATCTACTCTATAGAATTTACAAAGAACTAAAAAACACTAGGGCCGCAAAACATAAAGACCCAATCCAGAAATGGGCATGTGAGATGAACACACGCTTCTCAGAAGGATGAAATTAAAGAAGCGAATAAATATATGAAAAAATGTTCCACCTCACTAGCCATTCCTGAAATGCAAATTAAAACCACACTGAGATATCATGTCACCCCAGAAAGAATGTCTATCATAAAGGAATCAACCAACAACAAATGTTGGAGAGGCTATGAGGAAAAAGGAACCCTTCTCCTGTGCTGGTGGGAATGTAGACTGGTGCAACCATTATGGAAATCAGTGTGGAGACTCCTTAGAAAAGGTGGACTGGAAATCCTATTTAAATCAGCTGTTCCTCTACTGGGAATTTTTCCAGAGGATCTGAAAACATCATCTCATAGGGATATATGTGTGCCTATGTTTATAGCAGCACATTTTGTGATAGCCAAATCTTGGAAACAACCAAGATGGCAATCACCTGAGGAATGGTTGAAAAAGATGTGGTGAGACCCTGAGCGCAGGCCCGGTGAGTGAGTGAGACGACCTAGGCCGCGGGGTCCTGAACAGACCCAGAGCGCAGGCCCGGCGAGTGAGTGAGACGACCCAGGCCGCGGGATCCTGAACAGACCCAGAGCACAGGCCCGGCAAAACTCCCTGCAAAGAGGCTAGAGGCAAGACCCACCCCAGCTGATTCAGGAGCAGAACATCTTGCCAGAGAGACACAAAGGGTTCAACTCTAATGCCTGCAGCAGAAAGAAGTGGAGCACAGCAGCCAGA
>NW_004524657.1:4562901-4570452 GCF_000260255.1 Octodon degus
ATATATATGCTTATGTTTGAAATGTTATTTTCCTGGTAGAAGATTCCTACATTTCCCATCTATATAATTGTATGCTCTGCTCAGTTGTTCTTTCCTGTTGTTTTTCTTGAAGTTGTGATCATTTTTGTCTTTTTCTAAAATATCTGTCAGGTGTTTTGTAGACTTAATTCAGTGGTTATAAATTTCTTCAGTTGTTCATGTCAAGGAAATATCTGATCTCTCCATTAAATGTGATAGTATTGTAGGACACATCAATCTGAGTCGAAAGTTGTTTTCTTTCAAGGCCTCAAATATTTTACTCCAAGTTCTTGGTTTGATGGTCTGGGTTGAAAAATCTGCCTATAATTCTGATGGGCTTTCCATTATATATCATTTGTTTCTTTTCTTTAACAGACTTTAATATTCTTTACTTTTGTTCAATTTCTGGAATCTTGATTATTATGTCTGAGTGAGGATTTATTTTGACTATGGATAGCTGGCATTCTATATGTTAAAGGTATGTGTACATCACATTCTTTTACCATGCATGGCAAATTTCTGATCTTATTTCTTCACATACACTTTTTGTGTCTTTTGTGTTATATCCAGCAGTATTTTTTTTGATACGTATCAGTCTTATCTTATATTTCTTTGTGTAATCTTGCAGCTGTGGTACTGTTATTTCCTGGTTTCTGATTATTTTTAAGAGATGTTTTCTTTCATGTTCACTAAGTACAATGTTATCTTTAGGTCAGAAATTCTATCTTCTGTTTCACTCAAGCAGTTTTTAGAGCTTTCAATGGAATTCTTAAAATCCTGGCTATCTCTTTGAAACTGGTGCATGTATTGTAGTTCTTCCTTGTATATTTCATTCAATATTAAAATCATTTTCCTATTACCTTGTATGTTTTTAATTGATGCCCTCCTTTGATATAATGAGTAACTTTTACATGATTGTCATTTATTTTCACCTGAGAGATTATTGCTGATCTGATTTCCTCCATAGCCTGGTGGAGTTGTTTCTTTACTTTAGTTGCTATCATTGTAGGCAGTTGAATTAGACTGAAATATTATACGAAGTTATTCAGGGCCAAGTCCTCAAGTAGACAAGGTGGAAAACAAGGTGACCTTGTAATTGGAAGAGACAGATTCTCCCACGTGAGCCATATCTCAAGACGAAGACAAAAGTGGAAACACCATTACATACTTCCCTAGGGATGGAGATCAGGCATTGATATTTTAAATAGGCATCAATCACCTTGAAAGAGCCCAAATGAGTCACTAGCCCAACACCCAACAGGAAGAGACCCTGTCCCATATTCATGCCCACTTGCTATGTGACTGGCTTCCCCAATTGGTACTGTATTTAATAAATTTTACCTGAGCAATGGTGCTTATGATCTCAATGTTTGATCGTACTTTTGCCACAAATCATGCCCACCTAAGCGAGCTCCCATGGCTTCTCTACCACCTTAGACCCATCTGCCCCCATGGCTTTCCTGTATAAAAGTCCTTGAAGAGACAGTTTCCTGAGGGAACAACCTGCTTGGACCCCCTCCTGTGCCTCTCTTGGATAGGTGTTTTCTATCCCTGAATAAATATATTCTGCTCATAATCTCTGTTTGCTCCTAAAATTCATTCTTCTATTTTACAGAACACAAACTCAGGCAGGTCAGGTCAGGAGGTCATTTTTCCCTATGTCATTTGGAGGGTCCCTATATGATTTGGAGGTTACCCACATGAGATCAATTTGTATCCCTCTATCATTATCACATCAGAAATTTCAGTGGGACTCTTCAGCTTCAAGGTTGTATATGGTTATTTTTCTGCACTTATGTGTAAACATAAGAATTATATAATTCTTTATGCCTATTTTTAAAATATATTTTAATTTTTAAATGTTTTTAATCATATTCTATAGGGACTTAAAGTTAAACATATCAATACTTGATGAAAATTACCTGTTCCATGTTATGCCAAAGATGTCTGATATTCAGACACATAGTGAGGCTAAGCTTAACAGCCTAGGTTGTATGGTAATAACAATAAGCTTCTCTTCTGGAGTTAACAACTTAAGATTGCAGACAAAAATTAGAGAAAAAGGAGAGCAGCAAAGAAAGCCTACATTTTGGCCCTAGCCTTCCAAGGTCAATCAAGACTCAGGACATATGAGAACTTATTTTGTAAAGTCATGTAACTCAGTAATGTCCCAAATTTTCTGATCAAGGAGATTATGGAGCCAAAGAGGAAAGTGATCGATGATGTAGAGTGTGCCTAAGGAGAGTCACATGGAGAGAAAACATTCTCTCAGGCTTTCACAGAGAGCACATTGGCCAAGCAATGGCCGTGACTCATCCACATGACTGACACTGACAAAGGATTTACAATCTGAGGTACAGACCTCAGGATAAATCCTGAGGGGATTTCACTGACCTTATCAGACCCAAAAGCTACAACTCTTGTTGTCTAGGTCTTGCTTTACCTTGGTCTTAACAGTCCAGCAGAAAAGTATAAAAATGAAATGTAAGAAGTAAAGCCATGCTGTTTTGTTGAGCTGCAGGGGACTCAGGTCAACAATTTCTGACATTGAGAGTCAAGCGGAAGACCCAGTGGTATTATGGACTACTAGACTCTTTTAGAATATTTTGCTAAGTTAGCACACCTATAATATTCAAATAAAGGAACTAAACAAAAAAAGGGGATATAGATGAATGTCCATTTTGTATCTGTGTATTCAAAGTGGTTAGGATAGATATATAATTACATTCTCTTAATGAATAGAGGGATTTGTTCTATTAGAGTTTGTACATAAGATATCATGTCTGCATCTTGTACAGCAAATAACCACTAAGAAGAATGTATGTAATGTGTTAATTATTGAAACTGTCCTACCAATTTGGTTTGAAACTGTCTCATCACTATTTGTTTATCAAAAAAATTTTGGAAAAAAAATAAAACCACAAGAAAATAATAATAATAATATGCTGACCTACAAAAGGCTCATGTTACCAACTTCTGACAAGTGCCAATTCTGCTCATAACCCAGTACTATTTTGGACTATTGGATTGTACTGGGTTATTTTGCTGAATTCATGTATCTACAATATTTGAACTGGCAGGAAGTATAAAAAGGAACATCCATCTCTGACAAAAACAAAAAAGGGAAATATAAATAAAGGACCATTTTGTGTTGAAAAAATCATATATATGTATATATAAAATAGGATAGACAGCTGCTTTCTCTAAGTTCAATGAGAAGAATGGTTTGACCTAATATTTTTTAGACAAGAATCATGTCTTCATCTTGTCCTGTGAATAACTAGTATGAAGATAACAATATACAATGTATTTATTATCATAATTGCCCTAGTAGCCTGTTTTGATGCTTTTTCTTTACTATTATTCTCTCATTAAAATTAATAAAAACAATTTGAAACATAAAATAAAGACAAAAAAGTAATTTCACATGTGTGACTTCCATGATTTTCTATGACTTTGTCTCCTTGATTTCTTTACACTGGACTGGTGACCAGAAATTTCCTTTTTCTCCTTCTTTTTGTCATGTTTGAAGGTCCCAATGTTTATCCTGACTTTGCAACAAGGATAAGAGTGTGGAAGAATGTTGAGTAAGGACCCCATGAGTGTAGGACAGAGATGTTGCTTCAACAAAGCTCCTGTTTCATAGTGTTCATTATGGCTTCCAACACTTTTGGTGGGGGCAAGCCACAGCTTAAGTAGAATCCAATGATGTTGAGGGCAGGGCAAAGCTCAAAGGTCTCTCAATGGTGGGATGGCTCAGAGTATGTCTTACCAGTTCCACAACTATCAGTGGGACTGGTAGCACCAGGTCACCAGAGACACAGTGGCAGTGATGGTGGGAGAGTCTGTCACAGCTCCAACAAGCTCCAGCAATAGTCAGGGTTTGTGGATGTGTGCTCACCAGGACCACTTATCTTGCCTGAGACTGTTTACCTTGTACACAGGTGTGAGAAAGGGCTAAATCTAAGCTGAATTCTGAAGAGGTTAAAAGAAAGTACATTAAAAAAAATTACATGTCAATAAATTTTGGAATTAATAAATGTTAAGACAGAGAACAACAAATGTTGCAGCCTGAATATACATGAAACCAGAATAGGCTAGTGAGTAACAATAATTTCATCCACAATCTTTCACAAGAAGAAGGTCTGTGCATTAGTCAATTTCCTGTTGCTGGGATGTGATAGTCTACAGCTACACCTTTAAGAGAGTAAGCTGTTTTGATAGCTATACTGTTCAAGTCTATCTAAACCTGTATAGAAGTTTATTTACCTCAGATTTTCTTCATTTTCATTCAAATGGTTTTTCAAGCTTGTGATTGAGATTTAAAGTACCTCTATATCTCTTTGACTATGCTTCATGCGATCTATTTTTTCCTATATTGCTCATTCAAGGATTGCATTGTTTTTCTAATCTATATTTTTTATCAGTGTCTTCTTGAGAACAGTTACCAGTACTTTCATTACAGTTTTCATTTCTTTTTGTAGTTCAGGATTATTTTGAATCTAATTTCCTCTATGTTTGTGCAGTTGTTTTTTACAGATGCTAATTAAAAGAGAAATACAAGTCAATTTGCCTCTTGAACATAGATGCAAAAATTGCCCATAAAATCCTAGAAGTAGAATACACCAAATCATCAAGAAGATTATACCCTGAGACAAGGAAAGACTCAAACCATGGATGCAAGGATGGGTCAATATACGCAAATTTATAAATGCAATGCAATATATCAATACAGCCAAATATCAAAACCACTTGATCACCTCAATTTATACATAAAAGACTTTTGAAAATGCCCAACACTCATTCATGTTCCAACTCCTACAGATAATTGGAATAGATTGCCTCTGCCTCAATCTGATAAAATCTATCTATGACAACTCAATAACTAACGTAATTCTAAAGGGGGAAAAATTGAAATCATTTACTCTCAGATCAGGTACAAGACAAGGATGTCCTCTATGATCACTCCCATTCAGTAGAGTTCTGGAATCATTAGCTAGAGCTTTAGACAAGAGAGAATAATGAAAGGAAAAAGAGTAGGTAAAGAAGAATTTAAACTATCATAATTTGAAGATGACATGATACTTTACTTGGAAGACCCAAAAAAACTCCACCAAGAAGCTATTAGAATTGATACACAAATTCAATATCATAGTAGGATACAAAGTCAATACTCAAAAGTCAATAGCATTCCTCTACACAGATAAAAACACACACACACACACTGAAAAGTATGTTCTATTAAAGAAACAATAGCTTTTACAATAGCAAGTTGTAAATTAAATACATAGGATTTAATCTAACCAAAGTGGTCAAAGACCTATTCAATGAAAATCACAGTACTCTGAAAAAAAAGAGATCATTGAGGATTTCAGAAAAATGGAAAGATATAGCCTGTTTCTGAATAGGAAGAACCAACATTGTAAAGACTGACATACTCCCAAAACTGATGTACAGATTTAATGAAATCTCTATCAAAATATGACCAACATGTCTTACAGTCCTAGAGAAATCATTCCTAAAATTTGGTTGGAACCAGAAAATGCCTAGAACAAAGACAATCCAGGCCAACAAAGCCAAGGCAGGAAACATTAACATTTCTGATTTGAAATTATTCTACAAGGCTACTGTGATAAAGTCAGCCTGGTATTTTCGAGAAAACAGACCTCAGGATCAATGGAATAAATTAGAAGATGAAAAATCCACTAGAAACACACTCACCAACATTATCATTGACAAAGAAGCCAAACATGCTTACTGAAAGAAAGATAACCTCTTTAATAAATGATGCTGGAAT
This sequence comes from Octodon degus, assembly GCF_000260255.1. Taxonomy (NCBI): domain Eukaryota; kingdom Metazoa; phylum Chordata; class Mammalia; order Rodentia; family Octodontidae; genus Octodon; species Octodon degus. The sequence goes on from NW_004524657.1 coordinate 4,568,717, forward strand.
AACTGGCTCTCTACATGCTGAAAACTAAAATATAAACCAGGAATATCACCATACACTAAACTGAATAGATTAAAAAGCATGGATTACAGATATAAACATTAAAACAGAACACCAGGAGACGAACCAGGGCTGCGGGATCCTGAATAGACCCAGAGCGCAGGCCCGGCAAGTGAGTGAGAAGACCAGGGCCACAGGATCCTGAATAGGTGCAGAGCATAGGCCCGGTGAGTGAGTGAAATGACCCAGGGCCCTCCGGATCCTGAATAGACCTAGAGAACAGGCCTGGTGCATGAGTGAGATGACGCAGGGCCTCGGGATCCTGAATAGACCCAGAGCGCAGGCCTAGAAAGTGAGTGAGATGACCCAAGGCCCGCCAGATCCTGAATAGACCCAGAGCACAGGCCTGAGGAGTGAGTGAGATGACCAAGGGTCTCGGGATCCTGAACAGACCCAGAGCGCAGGACCTGCAAGTGAGTGAGATGATTGAGGGTCACGGGATCCTGAAGAAACCCAGAGTGCAGGCCCAGTGAGTGAGTGAGATGACATAGGGCCCTCTGGATCCTGAATAGACCCAGAGCACAGGCCTGGCCAGTGAGTGAGAAGACCAGGGACACAGGATACTGAACAGTCCCAGAGCAAAGGCCCGGCGAGTGAGTGAGATGACCCAGGGCCCTCTGGATCCTGAATAGACTCAGAGCGCAGGCCCGGGGAGTGAGTGAGACAACACAGGGCCCAGCAGGATCCTGAATAGACCCAGAGTGCAGGCCCAGCATGGAACCCTTCAACAGAACTCCCTGGAAAAAGGCTAGAGGCAAGACCCACCCGGCTGATTCAGGAGCAGAACATCTTGCCAGAGTGACACAAAGGGTTCAACACTAACACCTGCAGCAGAAAGAAGTGAAGCACAGCAGCCAGATCCAAACAACATCCACCTGGAGGAATCTGAACTTCATAGATCTGGACCTGGTGCTAAGGTAATAACACTATCTAAGCTCTACACCAAAGGTCAAAAGACAGTGGTATACAAAATGACAAAGAGAAGGAACAAAATGCAGTCTCAGGCCCCAAGTCCACCCAGTACAAATGCAGAAGACACTAGCACTGAGGAAACCGGAAATCACACACCAGATATCTCAGAAATAATAGTGTTGACATTAAAGAATCAACTGCAGAAAGGTATAGAAGAAATCAGATCAGAAATAATTTTGGAAATAAAAAATGTAGTGGTAACTATAATGAACGAAGTACTAAATGCTTCTAAAGAATACACTGATTAAAAAAAATAGAGGAGAATACAAAAATGGTGGAACTCCTGAATGAACAATTTAGGAAAGAAATAGAATCTATGAAACAGGTTCAAAGTGATACAAAGGAAATTAAAACCTTAATCACAAGCTGGCAAAACTGTTTGTGTGAAAGTTAAAATAGCCTTTCTGACCTGAAAGAAACCATTGCAGCTAGTGAAAAAGTAAGAAAAGATCTCTTAAAAACAACTAGGTTGCAGGAAAAAATAATTCAATACCTACAAGATGATGCAAAGATGAACAATGTGAGACTAATAGGCATCAATGAGAAGGAAGGAGTCAATGCAAATGATATAAAAAGAATATGGGCAGAAGTAATAGCAGAAAACTTCCCAAATATGGGGCAACAATCTGGCATTCCTCTAACAGAAGCACATAGAACTCCAAATAGTATCAATCCAATGAAAACCACACCCAGACACATAATAATCA
>NW_004524657.1:4575377-4596442 GCF_000260255.1 Octodon degus
ACAAATTAGTCACACACAGTGTATGCATACTTTAGTTGAAAAGTAAATACAAGGATAATTCATGCCATTTTCATCTTTCATCTTGTTAGTTTTATATTTCTATGTGCAGTCTAAACTCATACACTTCAATTACTATTTTAAATTTTCTATAAAGAATTTAAAGATACATGTATTTGCTGTTACCTACCTATGAAAAAAGATTGTGGAGATCCTTTAAAAGTATTTGACTACAAAATCGAACAAAATTGAAACAAATTGATACAACATTGATGAAAGATTCACAATAAGAAAACTGGTACATTTTGTACACTAATTCATTTTAGAAATTTCTCTCATAACACTCAGTAAAATGTTGTTTATATCAGTTGCACTAAACACAGCAGCCAACCATTTGACTAACTGTGTGCTTTATCTGAGAGCAGAAGCAATAAAGGTTGGAAATTTCTCCAACAGTAATTCTCTAGAGAGTTCCCAACAGAAAAAGAAAGCTATTCTACTGGAAACTGTGAATGTGGGCATGAATGCGAAGTCCATGCTATCCCCAACCATTACATTAAAATCTTAAACCCCAAATCATTATAGATGCTTCACATTTTAACAATTAAAATTTCATGATGGAGCATGCCTTTACCTCATCAATCAGCAGGCTGAGGCAGGAGGATCACAGTGATTTTGAAGCTAGCCTGAAATACAGCAAATTCTGCCATAAACTTCACCATCCACCAAAAAAAGATATCAGTAGATATTACAAGCCACAAATAATGTCAGTATGTGTATGTATATATGCATATGTATGTATTTGGATGTACATATGAACATACATGTATAAATTATATAATCTGGACATACTGAAGTTCATATCAATTTATGTAGATCTAGATATTTACACCACAAATGTGTTGAATCACAGGAATGAGCACCCCAGCTGTGTTGTCTGAAAAACCCATTAGATGTTAAAATATATAAAAAGTTAGAGGGACATACTTTTATGAATGAAGATACTTTATTTGTAAAGATGTAAAATTCAGGAGAAAGTAGGCAATTAACCTGATAAGAAAGAATCAGGATGGGGCAGCAAAGAAATGAAGGAATCATCACCCCTTCATTCCTGGATGCTTTTTTTGGGTGGAGACCCTCCCACATCCAAAACTATCCATAACAAGACTGACATCTGGGCACCTCTGCCTAATTTTATTTTTCTTCTTCCTGTGTCTGCTTGTTTATTTATCTTTAACTGACTTTAAGGAGTTATATTTGGGTCAGGCAGCTGATTAAAAACTTATTCATAGTTAGCTTAGAGTAAGGTTGTGTATGGAGATCTATTGTGCTCTATAATTGTATGATGAATATTGTAATTCTAGACTAGGTAATATAGTGACCCTAGAGTTAATACATATTTGTATGATATGAGTGTGAAGATATACTGACAAACTTACTCTCTCCACACCTCCCACCCCTGGGTTTTCTTTGCTGATATTCTGTTAGACAAAGAGGTGGATTATCTTTTTTGTACTTGTCTGTCTTTCTGTTTCTTACCTGTCACCTGTTTATCTAGTCCTTCACTGTAAGTCCCAAAACAACTTTGTGTCCTTATCTTTTTTTTATATCTTTACCCCAGTCCATGTATTTCATCCCAGGGATATTCTCTATTAGATTTTGTTTTAACTCCCTCTAAGAAAGACTAGCTAGAAGGTATGAGAACTCTATTCTCTATGAACTACTCACACTACAAAACTATGTAATGTAGAAGCAATGACAATCCAAAATTTATTCAATTGGGACACAAATGTGTATAACATCTATTAAATTCCAACACCTAATAGAAAGTTGGGAAAACAGATGAACTTCTGAGTAAGATGTTAGATAAAATATCCAGAATTCTATAAACAAATTAATTAATTTTAAGATGTGAAAATCAGTGGAATTATTATTCAAATATGTGGAATTCCATTCTTGAAAATAAATGGCATCAATCTTTGGCATTTTGGCTAAGATCAAGTGTCAATGAAAAATGGTAAACAGCATGTGTAAATTGATTGCATAACACACATACAGAGTCTGAGGAGGAAAGAAATCCACAGTCAAAGTTTTCTTACTCAGCCCAAACCTGGATAGTACACCATTATAGTTTATTATTGTGGTAGCAAAGAAACTCCTTTTTGTTTGTAACCTCCACTTTAGGATCATTTGAACTTTTGCTTAACTCACTCCTTTCCCCCTAATTACATGTTAAGACATTTATTTTTAAATTTACTTTTATATTTATAAGCAGATAAGACTTCATTGTTAAGAGACAAAAATAATTCTACCATAACCAAAAAAGCATACTGTGTGTGTGTGTGTGTGTGTGTGTGTGTGTGTGTGTGTATCTGTACATACACATACACATCTACATGTGTATTATGCGATTTGGACATAAATTTGTACAAATAAATTATGCTGATCTAAGCCAATATAAGGGCAGTTAATCTGAAATCATTAACCCTGCACACTCAGCGTAATAGCAATAACATTCTACAAGAAGCTATTGAAGAGGGAAGTGATTTATTCTGTTTTGTACAAATGATGAATCAATTCACAACAAAGTATGGGAAGGCAGACTTTCAATAGGGTGAAAGAACAAAGTGTTTATAATTTTGAGCAGAGAAAAATGAGTACTTTTTACGATGAGGAACTTCTTGCTATCACTAGGAAAATGTGTGAAATTCCATAGTTGAGATATAAATGGCAAATACCTGAAGATTTATCACACTACATTTAACAACATATACAGCATAGAAATATAACAGTTAGGGATTTTTCTTTCCAGAGCAACCATTGTGGACTCTGTATCACACAATTTTACAACCACATGAACTTTGCTAATACCTATGTAAAGTCCCTTATGTGACCAATCAAAATATTTTATATGATAATGACCTTCTTTCTACATTTTAAAGGAATAATAAAAATATTTTCTTCTATTCTACCACTCTTCTAACTATGTCCACTCATACATGCATCTGTAGAACATGTAAAATGGCATCTGAGGCAAAGAGACATAACACAACTCTCTTAATTACTGAAAAAACTTTGGTATAAGAATATCTTCAAAGTGTTTCCTCCTCTTCACAGTTCTGAATATCTTTTCATTTTTAAATTTTTGTTCAAGGCTTTGCACATATTTCTGTGTAATATATGGATTAGTTTACCCCAAGAAGTGAATCTCTCCATTTCCAAAAAAAAAAAAAGTGAAAACAAGATATTTTTGAGGGCTGGCAGTATTCCTGAATTTTCTTCTCATTCAAAAAGAAAAAAATTAACCACAATGACATGAAACTGACATGACTCCAAAGTGACATTGAATTATAATCTTTATACCATTATAGCACTCAATTCCACTTGAAAACAAAAACTTCTCTCTAATGCTCGGAATATTTGTAATGGAAGAACACAATCAGTAACATGATTTCACTTATATCTACCTTAGATTTAGTCCCATGGCATGCATCATATACAAAATTATTTAGATATACATGATGCAACTATTTTAACAAGTTAATAGAGTACAAATATACTGAATTCATCAGCATTATACAACTATATCTGCAATCATCTTTTAACTCTACTGAACATACTCAAATTTTCTTCCAAATGTGTTTTAATTATGAAAGTAGATGCTAATATGAGGCCTAAGATTTATTTCTTAACATCTTTCTCAATGAACCTATGACTTGCTTATTTCTCAGGCTATATATTAGTGGATTTAGCACAGGGATTATGACTGTGTAAAACAGAGAGAAGATCATATCTTGGTCACCTGCTTGTGAAGACGCTGGGTGCACATACATGAAGAGTAGAGGGCCATAGTATAAAGACACAGAAAGAAGATGGGCTCCACAGGTGGAAAAAGCTTTGCTTGCCCCCTTTTCAGACTTCTTTTTTAAAATAGTAAGGAGAACAAGTGTATAAGAGATAAGAATAGTAACAATGCTGAAAACTTGTATTGAACCAGAGAAAATGAAAAGCATTAGATAATTAATAGCAGGATCAGTACAGGAAATCTTCGTCAGTGGTATGACATCACAATAAAAGTGATGTATGATGTGGGATTTACAGAAGGTTAATCTGAATAGAAAACTTTCATGAATTATGGCATGAAGAAAGCCACCTACAAATGATAACACTAGTAGATATATGCAACGTCTAGTGGTCATAATCAGTGGGTAAAGCAAAGGTTTGCATATGGCAGCATAGCGATCATAAGCCATTGCTGCCAGGATAAAACATTCTGTTGTTGCACTGACTACAAAGGAGAAAAACTGTATCATGCACTCATTGAAAGATATCACACTATGTTTCTCTACTATGTTAGCCAGCATCTTTAGTGTCACAGTGGATGACAGCCAAACATCTACAAAAGCTAAATTCCCAAGGAAATAATACATGGGTATGTGAAGGTGAGGGTCATTCATGATGAGAGTAATGAGACCAAGATTCCCCACCATCGTGGTGAGGTATATTGCTAGGAACACCAGGAACAGCGGGATCTGCCACTCTGGTTGATGTTGGAGTCCTGTCAGGGTGAAATCTCTCCACAATGTTGCATTGTTCATTTCTATGTCTCCTCACTGATGTCGCCTGGAATGAAAGGTAGTTTTTATAAAATTGAGATTCTTGAAGTTTACAACTTGAATATTTTAAAATAAAAACTGTGATAAAATCATTTTTATACAATGATAAAATCTATTTCTGGAATATATTGTACTCTGATAGAAGAAATTACTTTGGATAAAATAGGAAGGAAACATTAACCTTAATTCATAATAAAAACTGTGCTCAAATAGAATATTTATAGCAAAAGAGATGTCAAGATTGAAATAAATTTACTGTGAATATTTACTGTAGTAGCAAATACTGTTCTACACATCTTCAGAATCAAAAATAAAGCTATTGAAATTTCCATGAATGAAATATGAGTTGAAAGTCATATATGAGAATTTGAATTTTGTCGAGTGGCACATTTATGTTCAAGTATTTCAAAATATGAAATGATAGGATAAACTTTCTTCAATTTAAATATTTAGTCATATACAAAATTGCTGGAGAGATTTAAGAATAATCATCAGGAAGCAACTGCAATTGTCATTATCAAACTATATTGTGGACTAGGGTAGTTCACTATATGAAGAGTGAAAACTTGAGAAATAGAGTGAAAACTTCAAGAATTAGTGAAGAATTACAGTTCTAAAATGCCCCTCTAATGATGCACCTCTAATGATGTAAACACAACTATAGTGCTTAGTTCATATATGATGTGGTATATTTAATGAGAACTGATAACTAGGATTAGAATACATAATAGATATTAAAAGTTAGATAGTGAAGATGGGAGATATTTCTTCGTGACTGGGTAAGTAACCAGCAATATTGAAACTGAGAGCTTCAGCTTTGTGAAATTTGTGGTGAGAGCCTTAATTAAACATGGATCTACTCCATACTAACAGAAGAATTAACATGTGCATATGTAAATGTCATTGTCTCACTACTGTATGAACATGAAATAGTAAATAAAATTTGAAAGGTACAGTAGACACAGTTTAAGAAAAAAATCTGTTCATGGGAAGGAAAAACTGGGAAAGGACAAAAGAAAGAAGAGAAAATTGCCTATTTATGTGTATATACAACACAGGTTGGTTAATTTTACTGCTGATTTCTGCTGGTCTACTGACAGGAGAAGATTCAACTTAGTACTTTTCTTCTCATTTTTAATTTCTTATAACTTGTTTAACCAACTTTGTATGCTTATATCTTGTAATCCAAACAACTAATTTGAAGGCAATACTGTGCAAAACAATCACCAATTTCAAATTCTTATTTTGTTTAGTGAAATTCTGTATCATTTCTAATCCATATTTTCACTATTTTTCATTCTCTTTGGAAGATTAAATTATAAATAACATGGGTATCATTGCAGTGATTGGAGGTACATTATGGGTAATATATACATCAAAGATGTACACAAACAGAAGAGAGGAGAACAAAATATTGAGGCAGTTTTATTAAACACACTGGATATTATATTGTAAACAGATATCATTTAAGAGAAGGCCACCTCTGAAAGCCTTTCAAAGGCAGGAATCTTTTTTTGGCTGGCAGAGGCCACTACTGAATTGAGAACCCAAAAAGGGAAGAACTGGCTTTCTCAAGGCCTTCCCACTAAAATGAGAGGACTTCATGTAAATTCACACCACTAATGCACATGTGCACAATTTGTAATGTGGAGAAAACAACAGAGAAAAGAGAAAAGGTGCCTATAAAAATATTAACACTCAGGCAGGGCATGGAAGATGGTTCAGTAGAATAAAGACTTGCCTGGCAAGTGCAGGATCTTGAGTTCAACCCCTAGTACAAAAAAAAAAAGCCTCAATATATGCAACCTGTTTCTACATTACTAGCATCAATAGTCTGAGTTATGATATTTAAGGCAAAAAACAATGATAGAAATCTTTATTAAGATAATGTTGGGTCATAAATTCTCTGCTCATTGGATGACTTGTTTTCTTATTTTCTTGCCTTATTTTCTAACTGATAACAGTTATCTCTCTGCTGCATTTCACTCTGAGTAAATTGTTAGCTTTTTTTTTTGATATTGTATACTGTTATCTTCTTAGTGGTTATCCATAGTACAAGATACAGACTGGATATCCTGTCCTAACACTGTTAGTAAAAATCTTTCTTCTCATTGAATTAAGCAAAAGGAGCTGTATATCTAGCCCAACTATTCTGCATAAAAAAGATACAATATAGTCTTTCCTTTGTATCCCCTTTTTTAACTTAGTCCTGTCAGAGATGGGTATTTCATTGGCATCTAAATGCCATGGGTCCATGAATTCGGCAAAACAAACCAACACAGTCCAGCAGTCCACATAACCCAACTTCTGGGTTATCCACAGAAGTTGTTGACTTGAGCCTTTCACAGGTCAGCATATTAATATGGCTTTATTTTATTGGGGGGTTTGTTCGGAACCAGGGATTGAACTCAGACCCTTGCACTTACCAGGGAAGTGCTTATTCTACTGAGACACCACTCCAGCCCCTTCTACTGAGCCATCTTCCTGGCTCCAATATGGTTTTACTATATATACCTCATTTTTATACTTTTCTGCTGGATTGTTAACACCAAGATAAAGCCAGACCTATACAGCAAGAAATGTAACTTCTGTATCTGATAAGGTCAGTCAAGTCCCCTCAGGATTTATCCTGCAATCCTGTAGAAGCAGATTGCAGATCATTTTTCATTGTCAGCCACATGGATAAGTCACAGCCATTGCTTGACCAAAATGCTCTCTGTGAAAGGCTGAGAGAATGTTTTCTCTCTGTACATTTTTATTTAAGAAACACAGTTGGTTTTAGCACCCAAAGCATTGAACTGAACAAACAGGCAAGAGATAAGATGAAAATATGACCATGTACACAAAGATCCCTGAAAGAAAGAGAGAAAATAAGGAGAGTGTATTGGACCTGGAGAGAAGAAAAACTACTCCACTAACATACAAAGTAAAGTATATTACACAATGCTGAGCAAAAGTTCTAATGGGACATGGAATTAATAAAGTTTTTTGTTAGTGGAAATGAAAATTTTAGTGACTTTACTAGAAGCAAGTTCTATTACACAATAACATTGAGTTGGAAAGAGTTAAAAATTTATTGGTAAAAAGGAGCATAACAACAAAGAATAAAAGTGAACACTCAAAATCATGAAGAATGATTGGCATTTTTCATTGTGTGTAATCAAATGTAATCCACTGTTCCTGTAGAGCGTTTTAATTAAAGTTTTCAAAGAGAGAGGACAAGAATAAATAGAGAAACAGGAGAGGAGAAAAAGTAATTATGGGGTAGGTGAAAGAAAACAAGACAAATAAAAAAAAGAATGCATCAGTATAGGTAAATTTGTATACAAAAATCATCTCTTCACAAGAGCTTCTGACTGAATTACAGGTTTCTGATGGCCCTGTCTACATAATAGATCCAGTAATATTCATCAATTTCTACTGAGAACATCACTACTTTGCCTTCAAAACTGGACAATAAAATAAAAAAGGGCTTCCTCAAGTGGATATAAATGGAAAAATAAAGAAAAAAGGAATAGCTTACACTCAAAGAAAGGAGCCATATCCATCCATATAAATAAATAGCACCAAAATTCTACATAGATTTGTTAGGAGTGAAAAATCTTTCAGTGAAAAACAGAGCCACTACATAAATGAACATCATCACACTCAATATGTGTTCAAGAACTGATTAACAAATTCATTCTGGAAAGAGCAGTGAAAGAGCATTTGAGGTATATTTAAAGTATGCATATAACAATAAAACAGCACCAGAAGTGGATGAAACGGCATTACTAATATTCAAATGAGACCCAAAAATTACTTAATCAGAATTATGGTCAATAATACACAATACACTTTTTTTATGTATCAGAAATAGACCTTTGGAAGAATCATTATGCCAGGAAATTGTAAACATAGGTATACAGCATTTAAAGTTCAAGATCGCCGTATGATTTCATTAAAAGGAACAAATTAATCTCAGAGCAATATTCAATCCAAGTTTCCAACACAAATAAAATATGCAGAGAATACACTATATTCCATTCTTAATCTGGCTCATTATGTGTCATGTATACCAAAGTAAATGATTAAAAAATAAGCACTGTCTTAAATTTTGCAAAAATACATTTTTATGATATTATTTTTGGCTTACACATACCTTTAAAGAAGGAGGTACCGATCTGTGAAAAGTATCATTTTTATGGAACAGAAAAATACAGTAATTTGGCATTGCCCATAATAATTATTCTCATGATCCATGCTCAGGATAATATTTTGATATAAAATGTTGTCTTCACTGAACACAGTGTCAATCAGTTGTAGAACTGTATTTTCCAGAAGTGGAATGAGTGTAGATGTGAAACTCCCCTAAGAGTAGAACATTCCCTTAAGGACAAAGTGATGCTATTCTACTGGGCTCTGTGAATGTGGACATGAACAAGAAGTTCAGATTTTCCCCAGGCATTACAGACTTCTGAGACCATAAACACCAAGTCATCATACATGTTTTCATTTTACCACCTAATATTGCTCTTTCACTCAATATTATTTGGGATTTATTAGAGAAACCAGTTTAAATCTAAACTGTGCTATTGTGAGGGCTTTGATTGGTATTGTTCTGTCTGAGGTAATCAAAACATGATGTTAAGAAGAAAAGGTACAGGTTCCCTAAAAAATCTTACAATGAGTATGGTAATGTTCTTCATGAAAACTCTATATCATGCCTAGGAAAAAGTCTAGCTTCACCACTTTATAATGAAAATTGGCTAGCCGTGCTACTAGCCACATGTGAGAAAAAATTGCTAAAGAAAAAAAAGACAAGTTTTTCAGTGGAAAACATAGATGTGTCTGTTTCTGTGCTTCTAAAACAGAAACGTCTAGTAATGACCTAGAGACTTTATTATGATTCAGTTTTGATTCAGTAGATCTGGAATAAAGCATCAGAGTCTTACTTTGTAAATAGGTTATGTCTGTTGACATACCACCTGTACCACTGAAGAACCAAGGTATAAGAAGATCCCTGATGTTTAAAGAAACTCAAAATTTATAAACATGCCTAGCCTGCAAAGGAAGGAAAGAAGACAGATGGTTACACAGGAATCAGCATGCAGGAGATCACAAAATGCATGGGAGAAAAAAAAATGCATGGGAGGCTAGGGCAGCATTTTAATGGTTTCCCAAGATTAAAGCAAAAACAATTGAGGAACTGTGAAGCTAATAGCAATGTGCTCATATATCATTTTCAATATAAATTAAAATACTTGTGAGGAAATATTTATTAACTCAATATAGACATTAAGACATTTATATTTGATCTCTGAATATTGTTATATAGCAATCTCCATAGTAAAATGTTTTTGAAAAATGAAGAGTTTAATCTTCATTTATTTCATGCGTGAGAATATAGAAAACAAAAGGCATACAAGTTTCTACCAATTACCCTATAAATGATTGAGCTATAAAACACTATGGTCAGAATACAGGTGACCATTGATATCCATGAAAATATATTCTCTTGTTGGTGATGTATTCATATCACCATTTTACTCCTTTCTGAAATAGTTTTGGAAGTCCTTTCTGTGTCTCTCTATGAGATCAAACTCATAGAAACTGCAACCATGAAGAGGATCCAACAGAGAAGCAGGCCCATTGAAATATTACAGTGTGGTGTCATCCACATTCTTCACTATATCTGACACAACACCACTTTGGGCTCATCCTCCAAGTTGGAGTGACTATGAGAGAAAAATGTTTTGAATTGATTGTAAATATTAAGACACCAGTGAAAATGCAAAGAGACACAGAGTATATTTTCATTAATTTGTTGTCCTGTTTGTTTAGAATTTTTCTAGTGTATATGAATGGTATATAGGAAAAAGCGGAACACTTAACGAGAAGTTATTGCAAAAACTTTGCATCGGTTTAGGGATAGTCAGCTAGAGGGAAACATTGGTAATACAATAGTATATGGTTGCTCCAGAGTGGGTGTCCGATTGAGAAAAAAATTCATAAAACTTGCTTCAAATCCAAAAATATTACTTATATAATGGTACTGATCATTTTCTTGTTTTAAACAGTTGAATCTTTTTAAAAATATGTTCTATGGAAAACAAATTGATTACTAAAGTTGCCTGTGACCTGGGAGATGGCTCAGCAGAATAAGCACTTGCCTGGCAAGTGCAAGGGTCAGGGTTCAATTCTGGTTCCACACAAAAAAATAAAAATAAAAATAAAAATAAAAATAAATAGCTTTGAGGACCAAGAGCAGGCCTGTTGCTGATTGAGACCTTCCACCACACTCTCAGGACCCCTCCAACCCTCTGGGGACAGCTGAAGCCCAGGTCCAGTGAGTGTGTGGGAGAGCATCTACAGTCCCCTGCACAGGCTTGACATCCCCAGCCCATCCTATGAGTGAGACCATCTGTTGCATTCTTCGGATGCCTCCAGCTCTACAGAGCCAGCACAAGACAAGGCACTGCAAGGGTGTAGGAGAGCTTTGCAGCTCCCCTGCTCCTGCTGATGCCCTCCGGATGCAGCCCAGGGCTGGCATAAAGGCATGGGGTGAAGCTCTGCAGAGGAAGTCCCTGCAGAAAGAGTATGGTCCAGAACAACCCAGCTAATCCAGAATTAGAACATCTTGACAGAGGGGCAAAAGAGGTTCACTAACAAGGGGAGCAGCAGAAAGGAGCTGCACACAGAAGCCAGACCCAAGCCAGGCACAACTGGATAAATCCAAACTTTGTAGTTCTGCAACTGAATATCAGTAGGTGCTAAGGTAATAAGTGCACCAAAGCCCCACACCAATGGTTACAGGACATTGCTATATAAAATGACAAAGAGAAGTAGAAAAATGCAATCTCAGACCCAAAGCCCACCCAGAACAAGTGCAGAGGATACCACCACAGAAAAAATTGAGAATAACACAGCTGCAATGTCTGAATCAATAGCACTTAAAGGAACGAAAAAACAGCAGAAAGGCACAGAGGAAGTTAGAACAGAAATAACATCTGAAATAGAAAAATAGATTTCTGAATTGATAGCATCTGAAGAATCAAATGAAGAAACATATTGAAGAAATCAGATCAGAAATAATCGCTGTAGGAAATACATAATAATTGATTCTAAAGAAGATAATGATTAAAAAAATAGAGATTAGAAAAACAATGGATTCCTAGAATGAGCAATACAGGAAATAAATAGATTACATGAAGCATAATCAAAGAGATATGGAAGAATATAAAATCTCTATCTCAAGCTTACAAAACCATTGAGTGAAAGTGAACACAGAGTTTCAGATCTTGAAGACACTGGGGCAGCTAGTGAAATGGTAAAAAAAAAAGATCTCTTAAAAAAAACTAGGATGCAGGAAAAAGTAATTCATCATCTGCAAGATGAACCAAAGATGAGTAATGTGAGACTAATAGGCATCAAAGAGAAAGAAGCAGTCAAAACAAATGATATAAAGTGAATATGAGCAGAATTCATAGCAGAAAAATTATAAATATGAGGAAAAAATCTGACATTCAGTTCAATGAAGCGTACAAACCTCAAATTAACTTCAACCCACTTAAAAACACAGAGAGACATATAATAGATAAGATTGCAGATCCAGCAGAAGAAAAATATACTGAAAGCCACTAGAGAAAAGAAACAGATCAAAATTAAAGGAAAACCCATCAGCATTATGGCAGATTTCTCTTCACAAACCATGAAGATGAGAAGAGCATGGAGCAGAGTACTTCAAGTCCTCTATGAAAACAAATTCCAGTACAGACCACTATACCCTGTAAAACTCTCTTTCAAGATAGATGGAGAAGTGAAATACTTCCATGACAAAGAACAACTGAAGAATTTTATGATGACAAAGCCAACCCTACACAGACTACTTAAGATGTTCCAGAAAGGAATCAAAATGATCAGAATTCCACAAACAAGAACAGAAAGAACTCACCAAATATGGCAAACAATTAAAAACAGGAGAAAAAGGAGTAAACATCAGCAGGCAAATAATATGTAAATTATAAGTAAATGTAAGATGTAAATAATACATCTCAACTATACTCATTAATGTAAATGGATTTGATTCAAGAACTAAAAGAAATGCACTGGCACAGTGCATGAGGAAGCAAAATCTAACAATATGCAGTATACCAGAAACACACTTAACTCATAAAGAAATTCATAGGCTGAAAGCCAAAGCATGGAAAACAATACTATAAACCCCAGCACCTTGCAAAAGAGCAGGGGTGGCAATCGTGTTCTCAGACAGCCTGAACTTCAAACCAAGAATGATAAAAAAAAAAAGGCCAATATACACTGCTTGGGGGAAAAATTCAAGAGGATGAGGTAACATTGATAAATATGTACATACCAAACACGGGAGCACCCAATTATACAAGACAAATGTCAATAAATGTAAAAAATCTAATATCCAATACCAAACTCATAACAGGAAACCTTTAAAACACCTTAATGCAAAAAGATAGGTAAAGCAGACAAAAAATTAGCAAACAACTTGCAAAATGGAATCAGAGCTTGCAATAAATTTACTTAATGTACATATGCAGTGTTTCAAACCACAGTTGAATACACATTTTTATCAGCTGCACATGGATCATTTTCTAAAATAGACCAAATACTAGTCCATAAGTCATGCTTAAGTATAGCAAGAGAAAAGGAATTATCATACACATATTATCTGAGCACGGTACATTGAAACTGGATAAATTACAAAAGTAACAAGAAAATACCTCAAAATACTTGGAAAATAAACAACACTTTCCTCAGCAACCAATTGCTCACAGATGAAATTAAACAAGAAATTGAGCAACATCTACAATTGAATGAAAAGTCAAGCACAACTTACCAGAAATTATGGGATGTGATTAAAGCAGTTCTCAGAGAGAAATTTACAGCTGTGCACTCACATATTAGGAAAACAGAATGGGAAAAATAAACACTCTAATGCTGCACCTCCAGCAACTAGAAAAGGAAAAGTAAACCAAACCCAAAGCAAAAAGACAAGAGGAAATCATAAAGATTAGAGCAGAAATGAATTCAGTTGAGACGAAGAAAACAATTCAAAGAATTAGCGAATCAAAAAGCTGGTTCTTTGAACTATTAAAATCAATAAGCCCCTAGATAACGTCATTTAAAAGAGGGGGAAAAATGCAAAAACAAGCAATAAGGAATGAAAAGGTTGTAATTGTCACAGACCCAGTGGAAATTCAGAAGATTATCAAGAGCTACTTTGAGAATTTTTACTCTCACAGACTAGAAGACACAGACAAAATGGACAGATTCCTAGAAGTGTACAAATTACCAAAACTGAATCAATAAAATATAACAACTCTCAATACCCCAATAACAACCAATGAAATACGAAATGTAATTAAAAACCTACTGACAAAAAAGTCCAGGTCCTGATGGATTCACAGCTGAATTTTACTAGAAACTTGAAGAAGATATAATCCCTATACATCTCAAACTCTGCAATGAAATTAAAAAGGAAGAAATCCTCCCAAAATTATTCCTGTAGGCAAGTATTATACTGATACCAAAAACAGGGAAAGACACAACTGAGAAAGAGAACTACAGGATAGTCTCCTGCATGAATACTGATGCAAAAATACTCAATAAATTCTTAGCGAATAGAATACAGCAAATCATCAGGGAGATTATACACCATGACCTGGTATGATTTTTCCCAGGGATGCAAGGATGGTTCAATATTTGCAAATCTATAAATGTAATACATTATTCCAATAGAACAAAACCTAAACCCACATGATCATCACAATTGAGGCACAAAAGGCTTCTGACAAAGTCCAATACTCATTCATGTTCAAAGTCCCATAGCAAATTGTAATGCATGGCCTCTAATTCAATCTGGTGAAAGCCATCTATGACAACACAATGGGTAACTTAATTCTAAATGGGGAAAAACTGAAATCTTTTAGTCTCAGATCTGGTACAAGACAAGGATGTCCTCTATCACCACTCCTATTCAATATAGTTCTGGAATCATTAACTAGAGCCATTAGGTAAGAGAGAGAAATAGAAAAGAATACAAATAGGTAAAGAAGAAGTTAAATTATTATTTGCAGGTCACATGATGCTTTATTTGAAAGACCCAAAACACTCCACCAAGAAACTACTGGAATTGATAAATAAATTCAGTAGAAATGCAAGATAAAAAGTCAATACCTAAAAGTCAATAGAATTCCTCTACACAGATAACAAACACACTGAGAGGGAAATTAGAGAAACAATACATTTTACAATAGCATGGGGGAAAGTAAAATACCTTGGAATCATTCTAACTAAAGAAGTCAAAGATCCTTTCAAGAAAAATACAGTACTCTGAATAAAGAGATCATAGAGGAATTCAGAAAATGGAAAGTTATAGCCTGCTCCTGAATAGGAAGAACCAACATTGTGAAGATAGACATACTCCCAAAAATGATGCACAGATTTAATGCATCCCTATCAAAATACCATCAGCATCTCTTACAGACCGAGAGAAATCATTTGTTTAATTTGTTTGGAACCAAAAATGCCTAGAATAACAAAGACAATCCAGGCCAACAAAGCCAAAGCAGGAAGCATTAAAATTTCTGACTTGAAATTATACTACAAAGCTACTGTGATAAAATCAGCATGGTATTTGTGAGAAAACAGACCTCAGAATCAATGGAATAAATTATAAGGTGAAGAATCCACTAGAAACACACTCACCAACGTTATCATTGACAAAGAAGCCAAACAAGGAAGAAAGATAACCTCTTTAATAAATGATGCTGGAAAAACTGGCTATCTACATGCTGAAAACTAAAACATCAACCAGGTCTATCACCATACACTAAGCTAAATAGATTTAAAAAACATGGATTAAAGATATAAATATTAAAAAAAAAACACTAAATCTCCTGGAAGAAAAAGTAGGAGGAACTCTTGAAGACATAGGCTTAGGCAAAGAGTTCATAACAAAAATCAAATCTTACAGGTAATACTTAAAAGAGTTAACAACTGGCAAATTCTCTTACTGAGAAGTTTTGGCACCTCAAAAAAATTACCAACAAAGTGAAAAGAAAACCCACAAACTGGAAAAAAAAACTTTACCTAATAAGCACTCACACAAAGGTCTTCTATCTAGAACTTATACAGATCTAAAAACATTAGCTCCCCTTAAATTTGAAGACCCAATCCCGAAATGGGCATCTGAGATGAACACACACTTCTCAGAGGAGAAATTTAAAGAAGCTAATAAATATATGAAAAAATGATCCACATCACTAGCCATCTGTGAAATGCAAATTAAAACAACATTGAGATACCATCTCACCCCAGAAAGAATGGCTATCATAAAGAAATCAACCAACAACAAATGTTAGAGAGGCTGTGGGGAAAAAGGAACCCTTCTCCACTGCTCGTGAGAATGTACACTGGTGCAACCATTATGGAAATCAGTATGGAGACTCCTTAGAAAAGTTGGTCTGGAAATCTCATTCAATTCAGCTATTCATATACTGGGAATTTTCCCAGAAGAATTGAAAATATCATACCATGGGAATACATGTGTACCTATGTTTATAGCAGCATCACAGCCCCGTGAATGAGAATGGAAAGAACCTGCCAAATAGGGCAAACAATTAAACAGAGGAGACTACAAGGTATACAATAGTAGTCTTTCAGTTATTCTTTTGTGCTCAGCAGCAGAATATTTTCATCAACACACTCTACAAATGGACTTATCTTCCACCCTATGGGTCATGATTCCACCTGAGTCTAGAGGGTGGATTTCAAGGAAATAGCTGTAGCTCAGTTCCACAAGTGACGCCTAGCCACCAGTAACTGTCACGGTCATTATGCATGTCCACAACACAGTAGAACTTTGTGTGATATCCTATCCTCAAACTGTTAGAAGTGCTGGTCTTTTACTTGCCTTTCCAGTATTTATCTTATGTTCTACTCTTAGTACTTCTTTGCTATCATGAAAACTTTGTCTTAGTTCAATTGTTTTGAAATGTTTAATTTTCTGAATATTGCTCAATCTTAATTTTTGCTCTAAGATTTATACTGTATCTTTGACTTATAATTTATTTAAAAGACATTGTATTATATCCTCTCCTAGTAATAGAAACTTTAAAAAGTATATTTCCATTTTCTGTTGACTTTATATTACTTCTTCCCTGTCTTTTATACACACATACACACACATATATGGGGAAAAAATACGTGTATAACCCAACATAAGATTGGTACTATTTCATAGAAATCTGGAATGACCTTTAAATAAGGATTCATCTAATATATGTTTTATATAGTCCTGCATAACTATCATATTGAGAGCTCTTTATTGTTCATCCAGGAGCATATTGCAACTTCTCTTGCCTTTTGAATTATGCTATTTGTCATATTCTATATGCTACTTCTGGAGATATTAAAATATTTCAAGTTTGTATAACAACAACAAAAAAAATCTTCTCAGTCCTTAGAAAACTGCAAAACAAAACAACACTGAGATTTCACCTTATTCCTCAAAGAATTACTATTAGCAAGAACTCAAAAAACAACCAATGTGGTAAAGTTATAGGAAGAAAGGAACCCTTATCCATTAGTGTAAAGCAAACTTACAGTGCACAAACTATATAAATCAGTAGAAGAGTCCTAAATCAACTAAAAATAGTATAGATTTTATTTGAACAAGCTATTCTTCTTATAAGTAACTTACTAAGAGTTAAAGGTCTCATGTTATATTTAGAATGGTTGCTATAACCCATAAGAGCTAAATCAACAAAGTGGACAATAAATTCCATGTATAGATGAATGATTAAAGAGAATTGGTGTTACTAACTTTGCAAAAGTATAAGCAAAGGACCATTTTTTGTGGAAAATATGGAAATGTATATATATACATATATATGATAGGATTGACATACAGCTACTTTCTCTTAGTCTACTGTGAAGAAAGTTTGCAGTAATATGTTTTAGACTAGATATCAAGTTTCTATGTTGTCCTCTGAATAATTACTATGAAGACAACAATATGCAATGTATTAATTATTATAACTGTCCTAGTAATCTGTTTTGAAACTGTTTCACTGCTATTGTATCTTTTTTCTCATTAAAATGAATACAAAAGAAAACTGGCATGTGTAAAAAAAAAAAAACACTGAATCTCCTGGAACAGAAAGTGGGAGGAACTCTTGAAGACATAGGCTTAGGCAAAAAGTTCATGAACAAAAGTCAAATCATACGGCTAATACTCAAAGAATTAACAACTGACACATTCTCTTATTGAGAAGTTTTGGCATAACAAAAGAAATTATCAACAAAGTGAAAAGACAACTCACAAACTGGAAAAAAAAACCTTTAACTAATAAGCACTCACACAAAGGTCTTCTGTCTAAAACGTATAAAGATCTAAAAACATTAGTTGCCCTTAAATTTGAAGACCCAATCCAGAAATGGGCATCTGAGATGAACACACACTTCTCAGAGGAGAAATTTAAAGAAGCTAATAAATATATGAAAAAATGATCCACATCACTAGCCATCTGTAAATTGCAAATTAAAACAACACTGAGATACCATCTCACCCCAGAAAGAATGGCTATCATAAATAAATCAACAAACGACAAATGTTAGTGAGGCTGTGGGGAAGGAGGAACCCTTCTCCACTGCTCGTGAGAATGTACACTGGTGCAACCATTATGGAAATCAGTATGGAGACTCCTTAATGAGCTAGGAGTGGAAATCTCATTCAATTCAGCTATTCATATACTGGGAATTTTCCCAGAAGAATTGAAAATATCATACCATGGGAATACATGTGTACCTATGTTTATAGCAGCACAATTTTTGATATCAAATCTTTGAAGGAACCAAAATGCCCATCACCTGAGAAATGGGTGAAACAGTTGTGGTATTTTTGTACAATGGAGCATTACTCAGCTATAGAGAATAATAAACTTGAAGCCTTCAAATAAAAGTGGATGCCACTTGAAGATACACTCATCAACAGAAATAAACCAGACACCCAAGTGTAGTTATCATATAATCTCCCAAGTGTAAGAACTTAAAAGAAGAAATAAAAATTTAAAGTTATAGCACAATTAAAAGGAACATAAGAATGTAAGAATTAAATAATGAAGAGAGGGCATGGATAAAAGCTAGGAAATAGGACAGAGTCAAAGCCAAACATATACATGCACAAGATGGTTAAGGCAATGATCCTCAAATTCTTCAGCATGTTTTCGATACTAACAGTTAATTGGTAGGATTCTCACCCTGACTAACTATATGTGCTCATACCTGTGAATTAACAACTGCGCTGAAGATAGCACTGTGTAATACCAGGGACATGCTTGTAATGCCTCTCATTCTGAACTTCTACATATGTACTGCTTCCAATGTGATATCAATTACTGCTATACTGTCGCTCAAGTAAATGTTTGTATTTAAAAAGGTAATAAATGAAAACAAGAGACAAGAAAATGTCGTAGAACTGTCCTGCTATAATGCTGTATATGGCTAGATTTCTAAATTATTGTGTAAAAACATGTAATTGTTTATTTCTTTTTTATTTTTCTATTATTTTAATTTTTATTTTTTTATTCTTCACATTCCGTAGGAATTTCAAATTATCTTATAACATAATGACATCACTAAGCTGCTCTTCTGGAGACCTAACAACTTAAGTGTGTAGATCAAAAATTAGAAAAAATGAAGGGCTACAAAAATATCCAACAAGTTGGCCCTAGCCATTCAAGGTCAGTGAGGAACCAGTACAAATGTGAACCAGCACTGTAACATTCAGTAACTCAGTGGTGTCCAAAATTTTCTGATCAAAGAGGTTATGGGGCTAAAGAGGAAAGTGACCAAAAATGTCATGTACCTAATGAGAGTCACATGGAGAGAAAACATTCTCTCAAGCTTTCACAGAGAGCTAATTGGTAAAACAATGGCCGTGACTCATCCATATGGCTGACATTGACAAAGGATCTACAAACTGCGGTACAAATTTCACAGCAAATCTTGAGTTGATTTGAGTGACCTTGTCAGATACAAAGGTTACATTTCTTGTTATAAAAGTCTTGCTTTATCTTGGTCTTGACAATCCAGCTGAAAATTATAGAATCAAGGCATAAAAAGTAAAGCCATATTAATATGCTGAGATCTAAAAGGTTCAAGCCAACAACTTCAGACATTGCCAGTCCTACATGTAACCCACTAATATGATGCATTGTTGCAATATATTGGATAATTTTAATAAATTCATGCATCCAAAATATTTAAATAGCAATGAAATACCCATCTCTGACAAAACTGAACTAAAAAGGAATATAAATGAAAGACCATTTTGTATCTCTATATACAAAATAGTTAAGATATATATGCATCTCCTTTCTCTAAATTCTATGAGAAGAAAGATTTGTACTAATAGTGTGTGGACCAGATATTACATTTGCATCTTGTTTTATGAACAACTACTACACAGCAAAAATTATGCAATGTACTAAATACTGTGTAATCTCCAACTGACCTGTTTTAAAATTTTCTCATTGCTATTTGTTTCTCAATAAAAGGAATTTTAAAAAGAAATATAAAAAATTAAATAAAGAAAATAAATATTACTTATGATAGTTAAAAATTAAATACTTACAATTAATTTTAACTTGAAAGTGAAATATCTTTAGAGTGAAAAGTGCAAAGTACATGAGAGATTCTTAAAATCACATGAAAGGTTAGAATTGACCACTGATTTATGTGTTGAAAGAATTAAAATATCATACAACTCAGATATAATGCAATCTCCATCAAAGTTCAAGTAGAGTTCTGGACAGAAATGTAAAACACAGTAATGATCCACTTATAGAATACAAAGGAAGAGAAAACATTGAAGAACAGAGTAAATTATAGTACAAAATAACAAAGTCAGTGTTCTACTAGAATGAGGAATGCAACGTTATTTGACTATAAAAAATCAGAAAATTTTAGTGGCCTTATTGAAGGCAATTTTATCACATAGTACAGTTAGGATAACAAAATAATTGAAAGTATAGGGGTTCGATCCCCGCACCTGTCGTGCAGACCCCGCCACAGAATAGGCTGAGACAGCAATGGAGACTGGGAGTGCTGGCGTGCCTGTAATCTCACCTCATGTGAGGTTGCAAACAGATAGAAAACTACAGGTCCGATCTACTAAGGAGACTCTCAACACCCTTAGACCCTTTGACAAACATCCAAAAAGAAAACCATAAAGAAAGTATATTGGATACAAGGTAACAGAGTGGTAATGAGAATGGGCTTAAACCAAGTGACGAAATCAGTCGCTATTTTCATACTGTGCATAATCAAATATAACCCATATTTCCTATAGAGCATTTTAATAAGAGTTTTATGATAGAGAAAACAGGAAGAACACAGAAATACAACTATAACAGAAGGTGTGGAAAGGGAAATTGA
>NW_004524657.1:4600077-4602161 GCF_000260255.1 Octodon degus
AATGGGCATCTGAGATGAACACACACTTCTCAGAGGAGAAATTTAAAGAAGCTAATAAATATATGAAAAAATGATCCACATCACTAGCCATCTGTGAAATGCAAATTAAAACAACATTGAGATACCATCTCGCCCCAGAAAGAATGGCTATCATAAAGAAATCAACCAACGACGAATGTTAGTGAGGCTGTGGGGAAAGAGGAGCCCTTCTCCACTGCTCATGAGAATGTACACTGGTGCAACCATTATGGAAATCAGCATGAAGACTCCTTAATAAGCTAGGACTGGAAATCTCATTCAATTCAGCTATTCGTATACTGGGAATTTTCCCAGAAGATTTGAAAATATCATATCATAGTAATACATGTGCACCCATGTTTATAACAGCACAATTTTTGGTATCAAATCTTTAAAGCAACCAAAATGCCCATCACCTGAGAAATGGGTGAAACAGTTGTGGTATTTTCATACAATGGAGTATTCCTCAGCTATAGAGAATGATAAACTTGAAGCCTTCAAATAAAAGTGGATGCCACTTGAAGTTATACTCATCAGTGAAATAAACCAGACACCCATGTGTAGCTATCATATAATCTCCCAAGTGTAAGAACTTAAAAGAAGAAATAAAAATTTAAAGTTATAGCACAATTAAAAGGAAAGCAAGAACTTAGGAATTAAATAATGAAGAGAGGGCAAGGATAAAAGCTAGGAAATATGACAGGGTCAAATACAAACATGTACATGCACAAGATGGTTAAGGCAATGATCCTCAGAATCTTCAGCATGTTTTCGATACTAACAGGTAATTGGTAGGATTCTCACCTTGGCTAACTATATGTGCTCATACCTGTGAACTAACAACTGCGCTGAAGATAGCAATGTGTAATACCAGGGACATGCTTGTAATGTCTCTCAATCTGATCTTCTACATACGTACTGTTTCTAATGTGATATCAATTACTGTTATACTGTCGCTCAAGTAAATGTTTGTATTTAAAAAGGTAATAAATGAAAACAAGAGACAAGAAAATGTCATAGGACTGTCCTACTGTAATGCTGTATATGGCTAGATTTCTAAATTATTGTGTAAAAACGTGTAATTGTTTATTCCTATTTTTTATTTTTCTATTATTGTAGTTTTTATTTTTTATCTTTCACATTCTGTAGGGAGTACAAACTATCTTATAAGATAATAATATCACTAAGCTTCTCTTCTGGAGGCCTAACAACTTAAGTGTGTAGATCAAAAATTAGAGAAAAGGAAGTGCTACAAGATATCCTACAAGTTGGCCCTAGCCATTCAAGGTCAGTGAGGAATCAGGACAAATATGAACCAGCAGTGTAACATCCAGTAACTCAGTGGTGTCCAAAATTTTCTGATCAAGGAGGTTATGGGGCTACAGAGGAAAGTGATCGACAATGTTGTGTACCTAATGAGAGTCACATGGATAGAAAACATTCTCTCAGGCTTTCACAGAGAGCTAAATGGTAAAACAATGGCCGTGACTCATCCATATGGCTGAAGTTGACAAACGATCTACAAACTGTGGCACAGGTTTCACAGCAAATCTTGAGTTGATTTGAGTGACCTTGTCAGATACAAAAGTTACATTTCATGTTATAAAAGTCTTGCTTTATCTTGGTCTTGACAATCCAGCTGAAAAGTATAAAATTGAGGTATAAAAATAAAGCCATATTAATATGCTGAGATGTAAATGGCTCAAGTCAACAACTTCAGACATTGCCATTCCTACTTATAACCCTCTACTATGATGCATTGCTGGAATATATTGGAAAATTTTAACAAATTCACACATCTATAATATTTAAATAGCAATGAAATACCCATCTCTGACAAAACTGAACTAAAAAGGGATATAAATGAAAGACCATTTTGTATCTCTATATACAAAATAGTTAAGATATATATGCAGCTCCTTTCTCTAAATTCTATGAGAAGAAAGATTTGTACTAATAATGTTTGGACCAGATATTACATTTGCATCTTGTTCTATGAATAACTACTACACAGCACAAAGTATGCAATGTACTAAATACTGTGTAATCTCCAACTGACCTGTTTT
>NW_004524657.1:4603182-4637627 GCF_000260255.1 Octodon degus
ATTCATGCTAATTTTCATCTTTCATCTTGCTAGTTTTATATTTCTATGTGCAGTCTAAACTCATACATTTCAATTATTATTTTAGATTTTCTACAAAAATTTAAAGATACATGTTATTTGGTGTTGCCTACCTATGAAAAAAGATTGTGGAGGTCCTTTAAAAATATTTGACTACAAAATCAAACAAAATTGAAACAAGACTGATACAACATTGATGAAAGATTGACAATAAGAAAACTGCTACATTTTGTATACTGATTCATTTTAGAAATTTCTATTATAACACTCAGCAAAATGTCATTTATAACAGTTACACTGAACACAACAGTCAACCATTTGAATAACTGTGTGCTTTTTCTGAGAGCAGAAGGAATAAAGGTTGGAAATTTCTCTAAGAGTAATTCTCTAGAGAGTTTCCAATAGAAAGAGAAAGCTATTCTAGTGGAAACTGTGAATGTGGGCATGAATGCGAAGTCCATGCTATCCCCAACCATTACAGCTCTCTAAAACCTTAAACCCCAAATCATTATAGATGCTTCACATTTTAACAATTAAAATTTCGTCATGGAGCATGCCCTTATCTCAACAATCAGCAGGCTGAGGCAGGAGGATCACAGTGATTTAGAGGCTAGCTTGAAATACAGCAAAATTCTGCCATAAACTTCACCATCCACCAAAAAAAGATATCAGTAGATATTATAAGCCACAAATAATGCCAGCATGTGTAGTATATATGCATATGTATGTGTTTGTATGTACATATGAACATACATGTATAAATTATATAATCTGGACATACTAACGTTCATATCAATTTATGTAGATCTAGATATTTACACCACAAATGTGTTGAATCACAGGAATGAGCACCCCAGCTGTGTTGTCTGAAAAACCCATTAGATGTTAAAATATATAAAAAGTTAGAGGGACATACTTTTATGAATGAAGATACTTTATTTGTAAAGATGTAAAATTCAGGAGAAAGTAGGCAATTAACCTGATAAGAAAGAATCAGGATGGGGCAGCAAAGAAATGAAGGAATCATCACCCCTTCATTCCTGGATGCTTTTTTTGGGTGGAGACCCTCCCACATCCAAAACTATCCATAACAAGACTGACATCTGGGCACCTCTGCCTAATTTTATTTTTCTTCTTCCTGTGTCTGCTTGTTTATTTATCTTTAACTGACTTTAAGGAGTTATATTTGGGTCAGGCAGCTGATTAAAAACTTATTCATAGTTAGCTTAGAGTAAGGTTGTGTATGGAGATCTATTGTGCTCTATAATTGTATGATGAATATTGTAATTCTAGACTAGGTAATATAGTGACCCTAGAGTTAATACATATTTGTATGATATGAGTGTGAAGATATACTGACAAACTTACTCTCTCCACACCTCCCACCCCTGGGTTTTCTTTGCTGATATTCTGTTAGACAAAGAGGTGGATTATCTTTTTTGTACTTGTCTGTCTTTCTGTTTCTTACCTGTCACCTGTTTATCTAGTCCTTCACTGTAAGTCCCAAAACAACTTTGTGTCCTTATCTTTTTTTTATATCTTTACCCCAGTCCATGTATTTCATCCCAGGGATATTCTCTATTAGATTTTGTTTTAACTCCCTCTAAGAAAGACTAGCTAGAAGGTATGAGAACTCTATTCTCTATGAACTACTCACACTACAAAACTATGTAATGTAGAAGCAATGACAATCCAAAATTTATTCAATTGGGACACAAATGTGTATAACATCTATTAAATTCCAACACCTAATAGAAAGTTGGGAAAACAGATGAACTTCTGAGTAAGATGTTAGATAAAATATCCAGAATTCTATAAACAAATTAATTAATTTTAAGATGTGAAAATCAGTGGAATTATTATTCAAATATGTGGAATTCCATTCTTGAAAATAAATGGCATCAATCTTTGGCATTTTGGCTAAGATCAAGTGTCAATGAAAAATGGTAAACAGCATGTGTAAATTGATTGCATAACACACATACAGAGTCTGAGGAGGAAAGAAATCCACAGTCAAAGTTTTCTTACTCAGCCCAAACCTGGATAGTACACCATTATAGTTTATTATTGTGGTAGCAAAGAAACTCCTTTTTGTTTGTAACCTCCACTTTAGGATCATTTGAACTTTTGCTTAACTCACTCCTTTCCCCCTAATTACATGTTAAGACATTTATTTTTAAATTTACTTTTATATTTATAAGCAGATAAGACTTCATTGTTAAGAGACAAAAATAATTCTACCATAACCAAAAAAGCATACTGTGTGTGTGTGTGTGTGTGTGTGTGTGTGTGTGTGTGTATCTGTACATACACATACACATCTACATGTGTATTATGCGATTTGGACATAAATTTGTACAAATAAATTATGCTGATCTAAGCCAATATAAGGGCAGTTAATCTGAAATCATTAACCCTGCACACTCAGCGTAATAGCAATAACATTCTACAAGAAGCTATTGAAGAGGGAAATGATTTATTCTGTTTTGTACAAATGATGAATCAATTCACAACAAAGTATGGGAAGGCAGACTTTCAATAGGGTGAAAGAACAAAGTGTTTATAATTTTGAGCAGAGAAAAATGAGTACTTTTTACGATGAGGAACTTCTTGCTATCACTAGGAAAATGTGTGAAATTCCATAGTTGAGATATAAATGGCAAATACCTGAAGATTTATCACACTACATTTAACAACATATACAGCATAGAAATATAACAGTTAGGGATTTTTCTTTCCAGAGCAACCATTGTGGACTCTGTATCACACAATTTTACAACCACATGAACTTTGCTAATACCTATGTAAAGTCCCTTATGTGACCAATCAAAATATTTTATATGATAATGACCTTCTTTCTACATTTTAAAGGAATAATAAAAATATTTTCTTCTATTCTACCACTCTTCTAACTATGTCCACTCATACATGCATCTGTAGAACATGTAAAATGGCATCTGAGGCAAAGAGACATAACACAACTCTCTTAATTACTGAAAAAACTTTGGTATAAGAATATCTTCAAAGTGTTTCCTCCTCTTCACAGTTCTGAATATCTTTTCATTTTTAAATTTTTGTTCAAGGCTTTGCACATATTTCTGTGTAATATATGGATTAGTTTACCCCAAGAAGTGAATCTCTCCATTTCCAAAAAAAAAAAAAGTGAAAACAAGATATTTTTGAGGGCTGGCAGTATTCCTGAATTTTCTTCTCATTCAAAAAGAAAAAAATTAACCACAATGACATGAAACTGACATGACTCCAAAGTGACATTGAATTATAATCTTTATACCATTATAGCACTCAATTCCACTTGAAAACAAAAACTTCTCTCTAATGCTCGGAATATTTGTAATGGAAGAACACAATCAGTAACATGATTTCACTTATTTCTACCTTAGATTTACTCCTACGGCATGAACCATATATAAAATTATTTAGGTATAAATGATGCAAATATTGTAACAAGTTAATAGAGTACAAATACACTGAATTCACCAGAATTATACAACTATATCTGCAATCATCTTTTAACTCTACTGAACACACTCAAATTTTCCTCAAAATGTGTTTTAATTATGAGAGTAGATACTAATATTAGACCTAAGATTTATTTCTTAATATCTTTCTTAATGAACCTATGACTTGCTTATTTCTCAGGCTATATATTAGTGGATTTAGCACAGGGATTATGACTGTGTAAAACAGAGAGAAGATCATATCTTGGTCACCTGCTTGTGAAGACGCTGGATGCACGTACATGAAGAGTAGAGGAACATAGTATAAAGACACAGAAAGAAGATGGGCTCCACAGGTGGAAAAAGCTTTGCTTGCCCCCTTTTCAGACTTCTTTTTTAAAATAGTAAGGAGAACAAGTGTATAAGAGATAAGAATAGTCACAATGCTGAAAACTTGTATTGAACCAGAGAAAATGAAAAGCATTACGTAATTAATAGCAGGATCAGTACAGGAAATCTTCGTCAGTGGTATGACATCACAATAAAAGTGATGTATGATGTGGGATTTACAAAAGGTTAATCTGAATAGAAAACTTTCACGAATTATGGCATGAAGAAAGCCACCTACAAATGATAACACTAGTAGATATATGCAACGTCTAGTGGTCATAATCAGTGGGTAAAGCAAAGGTTTGCATATGGCAGCATAGCGATCATAAGCCATTGCTGCCAGGATAAAACATTCTGTTGTTGCACTGACTACAAAGGAGAAAAACTGTATCATGCACTCATTGAAAGATATCACACTATGTTTCTCTACTATGTTAGCCAGCATCTTTAGTGTCACAGTGGATGACAGCCAAACATCTACAAAAGCTAAATTCCCAAGGAAATAATACATGGGTATGTGAAGGTGAGGGTCATTCATGATGAGAGTAATGAGACCAAGATTCCCCACCATCGTGGTGAGGTATATTGCTAGGAACACCAGGAACAGCGGGATCTGCCACTCTGGTTGATGTTGGAGTCCTGTCAGGGTGAAATCTCTCCACAATGTTGCATTGTTCATTTCTATGTCTCCTCACTGATGTCCCCTGGAATGAAAGGTAGTTTTTAAAAAATTGAGATTCTTGAAGTTTATAACTTGAATATTTTAAAATAAAAACTTTAATAAAATCATTTTTACACAATGCTACAATCTATTTCTAGAATATATTGTACTCTGATAGAAGAAATTACTTTGGATAAAATAGAAAGGAAACATTAACCTTAATTCATAATAAAAACTGCGCTCAAATATAATATTTATAGTAAAAGAGATGTTAAGATTGAAATAAATTTATTGTGAATATTTAATGTAGTAGCAAATACTGTTCTACACATCTTCAGAATCAAAAATAAAGCTATTGAAATTTCCATGAATAAAATATGTGTTCAAAGTCATATAAGAGAATTTGAATCTTGTCAAATGGCACATTTATGTTCAAGTATTTCAAGATATGAAATGGTATGATAAACTTTCTTCAATTTAAATATTCAGTTATATACAAAATTCCTGGAGGGAGTTAAGAATAATAATCAGGAAGCAACTCGATTGTCATTATCAAACCACATTGTGGTCTAGGATATTTCATTGTATGAAGAGTGAAAACTTGAGATATAGAGTGAAAAATTCAAGAATTAGTCAAGAATTACAGTTCTAAAATGCCCCTCTAATGATGGATCTCTAATGTTGTAAACACAACTGTAGCGTTTAGTTCATATAAGATGTGGTATATTTAATGAGAATTGATAATTAGGATTAGATTACATAATACATATTAAAAGTTAGATAGTGAAGATGAGAGATATTTCTTCATGACTGGGTAAGTAACCAGCAATATTGAAACTGAGAGCTTCAGCTTTTTTCCAATAATTTTATTAATAAACAAATAGCAATGAGACAGTTTCAAATCAAATTGGTAGGACAGTTTCAATAATTAACACATTGCATACATTCTTCCTAGTGGTTAATTGCTGTACAAGATGTGGCCATGGTATCCTATTTACAAACACCATTAGAACAAATCCCTCTATTCATTAAGAGAATGTAACTATATATCTATCCTAACCACTTTGAATACACAGATACAAAATGGGCATTCATCTGTATCCCCTTTTTTGGTTAAGTTCTGTTATTTGAATATTATAGGTGTGTAAATTCAGCAAGTATTCTAAAAGATTCCAGAAGCCCATAATAGTATTGGGTCTTCCATTTCACTGGCAATGTCAGAAATTGTTGACCTGAGTCCCCTATAGCTCAACATAACACCATGGCTTTTCTTCTTATATTTCGTTTTTATACTTTTATGCTTGATGTTTAAGACCAAGTTAAAGCAGGACCTATGCAACAAGAGTTGTAGCTTTTGGGTCTGATAAGGTCAGTGAAATCCCCTCAGGATTTATCCTGAGATCCTGTACCTCAGACTGTAGTACCTTGTCAGAGTCAGCCACGTGGATGAGTCACGGCCATTGCTTAACCAACGTGAGAGCTTCAGTTTTGCAAAATTTGTGGTGAGTTCCTTAATTAAACACGGATCTACTACATATTAACAGAAGAATTAACATGTGCATATGTAAATGTCATTGTCTCACTACTGTATAAACATGAAATAGTAAATAAAACTTGAAAGGTACACTAGACACAGTTTAACCAAAAAATCTGTTCATGGGAAGGAAGAACTGGGAAAGAACAAAAGAAAGAAGAGAAAATTGCATATATGTTTGTATATACAACACAAGTTGGATAATTTTACTGCTGATTTCTGCTGGTCTACTGACAAGAGAAGATTCAACTTAGAAATTTTCTTCTCATTTTTAATTTCTTATAACTTGTTTAACCAAATTTTCATGCTTACATCTGGTAATCTAAACAACTAATTTGAAGACAACACTGTGCAACACAATCACCTATTTCAAATTCTTATATTGTTTAGTGAAATTCTGTATTATTTCTAACCCATATTTTTACTATTTTTCATTCTCTTTAAAAGATAAAATTATAAATAACATGGGTGTCATTGGAGTGATTGGAGGTACATTATGACTAATGTATACTTCAAAGATGTACACAAACAGACGAGATGAGAACAAAATATAGAGTCAGTTTTATTAAACACACTGGATATTATATTGTAAACAGATGTCATTTAAGAGAGGGCTACCTCTGAAAGGCTTTCAAAGACATGAATCTTTTTTTGGCTGGCAGAGGCCACTACTGAATTGAGAACCCAAAAAAGGAAGAACTTGCTTTCTCATGGCCCTCCCACTAAAATGAGAGCACTTCATGTAAATTCACACAACTAATGTACATGTGCACAATTTGTAATGTGGAGAAATCAACAGAGACAAAAGAGAAAAGGTGCCTATAACAATATCAAGACTCAAGCAGGGCAGGAAGATAGTTAGGTAGCTCAGTAGAACAAGCACTTCCCTGGCAAGTGCAAGATCTTGAGTTCAATCCCTGGTACAGAAAAAAAAAAGAAAGAAAAAAAAAAAAAACCTCAAGCATATGCAACCTCTCTCTACATTACTAGCATCAATAGTGTGAGTTGTGATATCTAAGGCAAATAACAGTGATAAAAATCTTTTTTAAGATAATGTTGAGTCATAAATTTACTGCTCATTGGATTCCTTGTTTTCTTATCTTCTTGCTTTATTTTCTAACTGATAACTGTGATCTCTCTACTGTATTGCACTCTGAGCAAATTTTTATTTTTTTATTTTTTATATTGTACATTATTATCTTTTTAGTGGTTATCCATAGTATAAGATGCAGACTGGATACCCTGTCCTAACACTGTTAGTAAAAATCTTTCTTCTCATTGAATTAAGCAAAAAGAGTTGTATATCTACTCCCTAACTATTCTGTATATAGAGATACAAAATACTCCTTCCTTTGTATCCCCCTTTTTTGTTTAGCCCTATCAGAGATGGGTATTTCTTGGCATCTAAATACTATAGGTCCATGAATTCAGCAAAACAATCCAACACAGTCCAGCAGTACACATAACCCAACTTCTGGGTTATCCACAGAAGTTGTTGACTTGAGCCTTTCACAGCTCAGCATATTGATATGGCTTTACTTTATTGTTTTGTTTTGTTTTTTTTTTTTTTCGGAACAAGAGATTGAACTCAGACTCTTGCACTTGCCAGGGAAGCACTTATTCTACTGAGACACCTCTCCAGTCCCTTCTACTGAGCCATCTTCCTGGCTCCAATATGGTTTTACTTTATATACCTCATTTTTATACTTTTCTGCTGGATTGTTGACACCAAAATAAAGCCAGACCTATGCAGCAAGAAATGTAACCTCTGTATCTGATAAGGTCAGTCAAGTCCCCTCAGGATTTATCCTGTAATCCTGTACAGCAGATTGCAGATCCTTTGTCATTGTCAGCCACGTGGATAAGTCACAGTCATTGCTTGACCAAAATGCTCTCTGTGAAAGGCTGAGAGAATATTTTCTCTCTGTACATTTTTATTTAAGAAACTCAGTTGGTTTTAGCATCCAAAGCATTGAACTGAACAAACAGGCAAGAGATAAGATGAAAAAATGACCATGTGCACAGAGATCCCCGAAAGAAAGAGGGAAAATAAGGAGAGTGTTTTGGATCTAGAAAGAAGAAAAACTACTCCACTAACATACAAAGTAAAGTATATTACACAATACTGAGCAAAAGTTCTAATGGGACATGGAATTAATAAAGATTTTGTTAGTGGAAATGAAATTTTTAGTGACTTTATTAGAAGCAAGTTCTATTATGCAATAACACTAAGTTGGAAAGAGTTAAAAATTTATTTGAAACAAGGAGCATAACAACAAAGAGAATAAAAGTGAACACTCAAAGTCATGAAGAATGATTGGTATTTTTCATTGTATGTAATCCACTGTTCCTGTAGAGCGTTTTAATTAAAGTTTTCAAAGAGAGAGGACAGGAATAAGTAGAGAAACAGTAGAGAAGAAAAAAGTAATTATGGGGTAGGTGAAAGAAAACAAGACAAAGAAAAAAAAGAATGCATCAGTATAGGTAAATATGCATGCAAAAATCATCTCTTCACAAGGGCTTCTCACTGAATTACAGGTTTCTGATAGCCCTGTCTACATAATAGATCCAGAAATATTCAGCAATTTCTACTGAGATCATCACTATTTTACCTTCAAAACTGGACATTAAAATAAAAAAGGGTTTCCTCAAGTGAATATAAATGGAAAAATAAAGAAAAAAGGAATAGCTTACACTCAGAGAAAGGAGCCATATCCATCCATATAAATAAATAGCACCAAAATTCTACATAGATTTATTAGGAGTCAAAATCTTTCAGTGAAAAACTAAACCACTACATAAATGAACATCATCACACTCAATTTGTGTTCAAGCACTGATTAACAAATTGATTCTGGAAAGAGCAGTGAAAGAGCATTTGAGGTACATTTTAAGTATGCATATAACAATAAAACAGCACCAGCAATGGATGAAAGGGCATTAGTACATTCAAATGCAACCCAAAAATTACTTAATCAGAATTATGGTCAATAAAACACAATGCACTTTTTGTATGTATCAGAAATAGACCCTTGGAAGAATCATTATGCCAGGAAATTGTAAACATAGGTTTACAGTATTTAAAGTTCAAGATCACCGTATGATTTCATTAAAAGGAACAAATTAATCTCATAGCATTGTTCAATCCAAGTTTCCGACACAAATAAAATATGCAGAGAATACACTATATTTCATTCTTAATCTGGCTCATTATGTATCTTGTATACCAAACTAAATAATTAAAAAATAAGCATTGTTTATAATTTTGCAAAAATACTTTTTTATGATATTATTTTTGGCTTACACATACCTTTAAAGAAGGAGGTACCGATCTGTGAAAAGTATCTTTTTTATGGAACAGAAAAATACAGTAATTTGACATTGCCCATAATAATTATTTTCATGATCTATGCTCAAGATAATGTTTTTATATAAAATGTTGTCTTCACTGAACACAGTGTCAATCAGTTGTAGAACTGTATTTTCCAGAAGTGGAATGAGTGTAGATGTGAAACTCCCCTAAGAGTAGAACATTCCCTTAAGGACAAAGTGATGCTGTTCTACTGGGCACTGTGAATGTGGACATGAACAAGAAGTTCAGATTTTCCCCAGGCATTACAGACTTCTGAGACCATAAACACCAAGTCATCATACATGTTTTCATTTTACCACCTAATATTGCTCTTTCACTCAATATTATTTGGGATTTATTAGAGAAACCAGTTTAAATCTAAACTGTGCTGTTGTGAGGGCTTTGATTGGTATCATTCTGTCTGAGCTAATCAAAACATGGTGTTAAGAAGACAAGGTACAGGTTCCCTGCAGAAACTGACCCTGAGTATGGTAATGTTCTTCATGAAAACTCTATATCAAGCCTAGGAAAAAGCCTAGTTCCTCCACTTTATAATGAAAATTGACAAGCAGTACTACTAGCCAAATGTGAGAAAAAGTTGCTAAAGAATAAAAAGACAAGTTTTTCAGTGGAAAACATAGATGAGTGTCTGTTTCTGTGCTTCTAAAACACAAATGTCTAGTAATGACCTAGAGATTTTATTATGATTCAGTTTTGATTCAGTAGATCTGGAATAAAGCATCAGAGTCTTACTTTGTAAATAGGTTATGTCTGTTGACATACCACCTGTACCACTGAAGAACCAAGGTATAAGAAGATCCCTGATGTTTAAAGAAACTCAAAAATTATAAACATGCCTAGCCTGCAAAGGAAAGAAAGAAGACAGATGGTTACACAGGAATCAGCATACAGGAGATCACAAAATGCATGGGAGAAAAAAAAATGCATGGGAGGCTAGGGCAGCATTTTAATGGTTTCCCCAGATTAAAGCAAAAACAATTGAGGAACTGTGAACTGAGTAGCAATGTGCTCATATATCGTTTTCAACATAAATTAAAATACTTGTGAGGAAATATTTATTAACTCAATATAGACACTAAGGCATTTATATTTGATCTCTGAATACTGATATATAATGACCTAAACAGTAAAATATTTTTGAAAAACAAAGAACTTAATCTTCATTTATTTCATGCCTGAGAATATAGAAAACAAAAGCCATACAAGTTTCTACCAATTACCCTATAAATGATTGAGCTATAAAACACTTACTATGGTCAGAATACAGGTGGCCACTGATATACATCAAAATATACCCTCTTGTTGGTGATGCATTCATATCACCATTTTACTTTTTTCTGAAATAGTTTTAGAAGTCCTTTCTGTGTCTCTCCATGAGATCAAACTCATAGAAACTGCAACCATGAAGAGGATCCATCAGACAAGCAGGCCCGTAGAAATATTGCAGTGTGTTCTCATCCACTTTCTTCACTATATCTGACACAACACCACTTCTGGCTCATCCTCCAAGTTGGAGTGACTATGAGAGAAATATGTTTTGAATTGATTGTAAACATTAAGACACTCATGAAAATGCAAATAGACAGAGTATATTTTCATTAATTTGTTGTCCTGTGTTTTTAGAATTTTTCTAATGTATATGAATGGTATATAGGAAAAAGCGGAACACTTAACGAGAAGTTATTGCAAAAACTTTGCATCGGTTTAGGGATAGTCAGCTAGAGGGAAACATTGGTAATACAATAGTATATGGTTGCTCCAGAGTGGGTGTCCGATTGAGAAAAAAATTCATAAAACTTGCTTCAAATCCAAAAATATTACTTATATAATGGTACTGATCATTTTCTTGTTTTAAACAGTTGAATCTTTTTAAAAATATGTTCTATGGAAAACAAATTGATTACTAAAGTTGCCTGTGACCTGGGAGATGGCTCAGCAGAATAAGCACTTGCCTGGCAAGTGCAAGGGTCAGGGTTCAATTCTGGTTCCACACAAAAAAATAAAAATAAAAATAAAAATAAAAATAAATAGCTTTGAGGACCAAGAGCAGGCCTGTTGCTGATTGAGACCTTCCACCACACTCTCAGGACCCCTCCAACCCTCTGGGGACAGCTGAAGCCCAGGTCCAGTGAGTGTGTGGGAGAGCATCTACAGTCCCCTGCACAGGCTTGACATCCCCAGCCCATCCTATGAGTGAGACCATCTGTTGCATTCTTCGGATGCCTCCAGCTCTACAGAGCCAGCACAAGACAAGGCACTGCAAGGGTGTAGGAGAGCTTTGCAGCTCCCCTGCTCCTGCTGATGCCCTCCGGATGCAGCCCAGGGCTGGCATAAAGGCATGGGGTGAAGCTCTGCAGAGGAAGTCCCTGCAGAAAGAGTATGGTCCAGAACAACCCAGCTAATCCAGAATTAGAACATCTTGACAGAGGGGCAAAAGAGGTTCACTAACAAGGGGAGCAGCAGAAAGGAGCTGCACACAGAAGCCAGACCCAAGCCAGGCACAACTGGATAAATCCAAACTTTGTAGATCTGCACCAGAATATCAGTAGGTGCTGAGGTTATAACTGCACCAAAGCTACACACAAATGACCACAAGGCACTGCTGTATAAAATGATAAAGAGAAGTAGAAAAATGCAATCTCAGACCCAAAGCCCACCCAGAACAAGTGCAGAGGATACCACCACAGAAAAAATTGAGAATAACACAGCTGCAATGTCTGAATCAATAGCACTTAAAGGAACGAAAAAACAGCAGAAAGGCACAGAGGAAGTTAGAACAGAAATAACATCTGAAATAGAAAAATAGATTTCTGAATTGATAGCATCTGAAGAATCAAATGAAGAAACATATTGAAGAAATCAGATCAGAAATAATCGCTGTAGGAAATACATAATAATTGATTCTAAAGAAGATAATGATTAAAAAAATAGAGATTAGAAAAACAATGGATTCCTAGAATGAGCAATACAGGAAATAAATAGATTACATGAAGCATAATCAAAGAGATATGGAAGAATATAAAATCTCTATCTCAAGCTTACAAAACCATTGAGTGAAAGTGAACACAGAGTTTCAGATCTTGAAGACACTGGGGCAGCTAGTGAAATGGTAAAAAAAAAAGATCTCTTAAAAAAAACTAGGATGCAGGAAAAAGTAATTCATCATCTGCAAGATGAACCAAAGATGAGTAATGTGAGACTAATAGGCATCAAAGAGAAAGAAGCAGTCAAAACAAATGATATAAAGTGAATATGAGCAGAATTCATAGCAGAAAAATTATAAATATGAGGAAAAAATCTGACATTCAGTTCAATGAAGCGTACAAACCTCAAATTAACTTCAACCCACTTAAAAACACAGAGAGACATATAATAGATAAGATTGCAGATCCAGCAGAAGAAAAATATACTGAAAGCCACTAGAGAAAAGAAACAGATCAAAATTAAAGGAAAACCCATCAGCATTATGGCAGATTTCTCTTCACAAACCATGAAGATGAGAAGAGCATGGAGCAGAGTACTTCAAGTCCTCTATGAAAACAAATTCCAGTACAGACCACTATACCCTGTAAAACTCTCTTTCAAGATAGATGGAGAAGTGAAATACTTCCATGACAAAGAACAACTGAAGAATTTCATGATGACAAAGCCAACCCTACACAGACTACTTAAGATGTTCTAGACAGGAACCAAAATGATCAGAATTCCACAAACAAGAACAGAAAGAACCCACTAAATAAGGCAAACAATTAAAATCAGGAGAAAAAGGAGTAAATACCAACAGGTAAATAACATGTAAATTGTAAGTTAATACATCTCAATTATACTCATTAATGTAAATGTATTCAATTCAAGAACTAAAGAAAAGGACTGGCACAGTGCATTAGGAAACAAAATCTAACAACATGCTATATACCAGAAACACACCTAACTCATAAAGAAATTCATAGGCTGAAAGCTAAAGCATGGAAAACAATACTACACACCCCAGCACCTTGGAAAAGAGCAGGGGTGGCAATCGTGTTCTCAGACAGCCTGAACTTCAAACCAAGAATGATAAAAAAAAAAGTAGGCCAATATATATTGCTTGGGGGAAAAATTCAAGAGGATGAGGTAACACTCATAAATATGTATGTACCAAACACAGGAGCACCCAATTATATAAGACAAATGTTAATAGATGTAAAAAATCTAATATCCAATACCAAACTCATAACAGGAAAACTTAACAACACCTTAATGCAAAAAAGATAGGTAAGGCAGACAAAAAACTACCAAACAACTAGCAGAACTGAATCAGAGTTTGCAACAAATGTACTTTGTGTGCATATACAGTGTTTGAAAGCACAGGTAACTATACATTTTTTCAGCTGCACATGGATCATTTTCTAAAATAGACCACACATTAGTCCATATGTCATGCTTAATTATAGCAAGAGAAAATAAATTATCATATGCATATTATCTCCTCATGATACATTAAAACTGGAAATAAATTACAAAAGTAACAAGAAAATACCCCAAAATAAATGGAAAATAAGCAACACTTTCCTTAGCAACCAACTGCTCACAGATGAAATTAAGCAAGAAATTGAGTAACATCTACAATTGAATGAAAAGTCAAGCACAACTTATCAGAATTTATGGCATGTGATTAAAGCAGTTCTCAGAGGGAAATTTATAGCTGTGAACTCATATATTAGAAAACCAGAATGGGAATAAATAAACACTCTAATGCTGCACCTCCAGCAACTAGAAAAGGAAGAGTAAACCAAACCCAAAGCAAAAAGACAAGAAGAAATCATAAAGATTAGAGCAGAAATGAATTCAATTGAGACAAAGAAAACAATTCAAAGAATTAGCGAATCAAAAAGCTGGTCCTTTGAACTATTAAAATCAATAAGCCCCTAGATAACCTCATTTAAAAGAGGGATAAAATGGAAAGACAAGCAATAAGTAATGAAAGGATGTAATTGCAACAGACCCAGTGGAAATTCAGAACATTATCAAGAGCTACTTTGAGAATTTTTGCTCTCACAGACTAGAAGACACAGACAAAATAGACAGATTCCTAGAAGTGTACAAATTACCAAAACTGAATCAATAAAATATAACAACTCTCAATACCCCAATAACAACCAATAAAATACAAAATGTAATTAAAAATCTACTGACAAAAAAATACAGGTCCTGTTGGATTCATAGTTGAATTTTACAAGAAACTTGCAGAAAATATAATCCCTATACACCTCAAACTCTGCAATGAAATTAAAAAGGAAGAAATCCTCCAAAAATTATTCCTGCAGGCAAGTATTGTACTGATACCAAAAACAGGGAAAGACACACCTAAGAAAGAGAACTACAGGATAGTCTCCTGCATGAACACTGATGCAAAAATACTCTATAAATTCTTAGCGAATAAAATACGGCAATTCATTAAGAAGATTATACACCATGACCAGGTATGAGTCTTCCCAAGGATGCAAGGATGGTTCAATATTTACAAATCTATAAATGTAATACACTATACCAATAGAGCAAAACACAAAACCACATAATCATCTCAATTGAGGCACAAAAGGCTTCTAACAAAGTCCAACACTCATTCATGTTCAAAGTCCCACAGAAAGTTGTAATACAGGGCCTCCACTTCAATCTGGTAAAAGCCATCTATGACAACACAATGGGTAACATAATTCTAAATGGGGAAAAATTGAAATCTTTTAGTCTCAGATCTGGTACAAGACAAGGATGTCCTCTATCACCACTCCTATTCAGTATAGTTCTGGAATCATTAACTAAAGGCATTAGGCAACAGAGAGAAATAAAAAGAATACAAATAGGTAAAGAAGAAGTTAAATTATCCTTATTTGCAGGTGACATGATGCTTTACTTGAAAGACCCAAAACTCCACCAACAAACTACTGGAATTGATAAACAAATTCAGTAGAAATGCAAGATAAAAAGTCAATACCTAAAAGTCAATAGAATTCCTCTATACAGATAACAAACACACTGAGAGGGAAATTAGAGAAACAATACC
Organism: Octodon degus; assembly: GCF_000260255.1. Taxonomy (NCBI): domain Eukaryota; kingdom Metazoa; phylum Chordata; class Mammalia; order Rodentia; family Octodontidae; genus Octodon; species Octodon degus. The sequence goes on from NW_004524657.1 coordinate 4,618,660, forward strand.
TTTTACAATATCACTGGAGAAAATAAAATACCTTGGAATCAATCTATCTAAAGAAGTCAAAGATCTTTTCGAGGAAAACTACAGTACTCTGAAAGAAGAGATCATAGAGGAATTCAGAAAATGAAAAATATTCCTGCTCCTGGATGGGAAGAACAAACATGAAGAGGATGCCCATGCTCCCAAAATTTCTGTTTAGATTTAGTGTGATACCTAACAAACTTCCACAAACATATGTCCCAGAAATAGAGAAATCATTACTAAAATTTATGTGGAACATGAAAAGACGTGGAATATCAAGGACAACCGTAGACAAGAAACACAAGGCAGGATACATTACAATTCCTGACTTGAAACTATACTACAAGAGTACTGTGATAAAATCAGCATGGTACTGACAAGAAAATAGACCTGAGGATCAATGGAATAGATTAGAAGATGCAGAAACCTCTATGAACACATTCAGACACCTTAACTTTGACAAAGGAGCCAAACATACTTACTGTAAGAAAGATAGCCTCTTTAACAAACGGTGTTGTCATGACAAATCAATTACTGCCATACTGTCTCTCAAGTAAATGTTTGTTTTCTTTTTTTTAAAAAAAAAGGGTAATAAATGAAAGCAAGAGACCAAAAAAACAAAAAACAAAAACACATGTCACAGGACTGTCCTATTCTGTGTAAAAATATGTAATGATTTGTTCCTATTTTTAAAAGTATTTTTAAATCCTTTTCTTCATATTCTATAGGGATTTAATTTTAACATATCAATACTTGATGGAAAACACCCATTCAAGCTGGGGAGATGGCTCAGTAGAAAATATCCATTCCATGTTATTCCTAAGATGCTTGATATTCAGATAGTGAGGTTAATGTAACTACCTATGTTGTAGGTAATAATAAGCTTCTCTTCTAGAGATTTCACAACTTAAGTTTGCAAATAAAAAAGTAGAGAAAAAGGTGGACTGCAACGACAGCCAACATTTTGGCCCTAGACTTTAAAGGTCAGTGAAGACTTAGGACATAGGAGAACCTATACTGTAACACCATGTAACTCAGTTGTGTGCCAAATTTTCTGATCAAGGAGATTATGAGGCCACAGAGAAAAGTGATCATTAATGGAGCGTATGCCTAAGGACAGTCACATGGAGAGAAAACAAACTCTCAGGCTGTCACAGAGAGCAAATTACTCAAGTAATGGCCATGACTCATCCACATGCCTGAGACTGACAATGGATCTGAAAAATGTGGTGCAGGGATTCAGGATAAATCCTGAGGGAATTTGACCAATCTTATCAGATACAAAATGTACATATCCTTTTATATAGGTCTCGCTTTATCTTTGACTTTACCATTCATGAAAAGTATAAAAACAAAAAATAATAAAAATGAAGTATAATAAGAAAGCCATATTATGTACTTTGCAGTAAAACGTTCAAGTCAACACCTTCTGACATTGGAGTCTTATGGAAAACCCACTACTGTTATGAATTACTGGTCTATATTGGAATATTTTGCTGAATTCACACACCTATAATATTTAAATGACAATGGAACATGCTTCTTTGACAAAACAAAACAAAAAAGAGGGATACAAATGAACGCCCATTTGTATCTGTATACTCAAAATAGGATAGATATACAGCTACATTCTCTTAATTCAATTAATGGAAAGATTTGTTCAAATAGTACTTGTGGACAATATGTCTACATCTTGTACAATGAACAACGACTAAGGCAACAATATGCAATCTATTAATTTTTGAAACTTTCCCACTAATCGGTTTTGAAACTATCTCATTATGGACTACTGGACTCTTTTAGAATATTTTGCTGAGTTAACACACCTATAATATTCAAATGATGGAACAAAACCAAAAAGGAGATACAGATGAATGTCCATTTTGTATCTGTGTATTCAAAATGGATAGGATAGATATATAGTTACATTCTCTTAATAAATAGATGCATTTTTGTAATAATGTTTGTAAATAGTATATCATGTCTGCATCCTGTAGAGCAAATAACCACTAGGAAGAGAGTATGCAATGTGTTAATTACTGAAACTGTCCTACCAATTTGATTTGAAACTGTCTCATTGATATTTGTTTCTCAATAAAATTATGGAAAAAAATTTTAAAAATAAAAAAGTAGAAAAAAAGAAACTGTCTCACTGCATATTTCTCAATAAAATTATTAAAACATATAAATAAATAAATAAATAAATAAATATAAATAAAGAGAAGTTCCACTTAAAAAAACTCTGCATAATGTACAGTGAGTAATGTGATGTACATTAATGTTCTGTGATGTTATGGTGTCTGTTACCATTAATAGAACTTTTCTTACAATGATTTTCCTCTTAATTGTTGGTGCAAATATTTATCAATGTATATTGCTGCCTGCCTTTGATAGGAAAAATTCCTCACTAATGTTTTCAGGATGCTTAGTTTTTATAAGTTTGGTCATTTTATTAAAGGAGTTGTGACATACCTTCTGTTTTTATTTCCATTTTACTGATCAATAATTTAGGCTAGTATTTTTTAATATTCACTTAATACAAGCATATATTCATTTTCAAAATATCTGCCAAGACATAAATAATTTGAAGGCGGGATCATGCAACATAGCAACCACTGTTGAACTCATATTGCATTATTTAATGAAATTTTGTACTGCTTCTAATGCTGTTTTTTCTATTACAATTTTTGTATGCATTAAAAAATAAAATAATTAATAAATTTCAAAATGTATCTATGAAAATATTTTGCTTATTGTTCACTATGTGTTACACTGAAGATTAAATAAAGGATCTTATTTAAGCTAATGTGCAACTGATTTTTTTTGTTCTTCCTTTCCTTCTTACTTTCTTTCTCTCTTTATTTCTTTTTTCCTGGAATCAGGGATTGAACTTAGACCCTTGCACTTGCCAGGCAAGTGCTTACACTACTGAGCTACCTACTAGCCCACAACTGATTTTCTTATGTTAAAACATCTCTTCATTCTTGCCATGAATCACACATGATCATAATAAATATTCTTCTCAATAGCTTTCTGCATTGTCTTTGCTACTATCTTATTGAGGATATTGCATCTATGTGCATTAGGAATATTGAACTTTAGTTCTCTCTTTTGGTTGGATCTTTCTCTGCTTTTGATATCAAGGTACCACTTGCCACTTGAATGAGTTAAGGAGTATTGCTTCATAATAAATTTCTTTAAAGTGTTTGAAGATTATCAGAATTAAATGTTCCCTAAATTTCTTGAAAATATCAGCTATGAATCCATCACAACCTTAGATTTTCTTGTCTTGTGAGCTTAGAAAATGATTTTATATTTCATTGACTGCAAATGGAATCCAAAAAATGAAATACTTAATAGTCAATCTAGCAAAAAAAGGCAAAGGCCCATATATTAAAAACTTCAGCATTTTGATAAAGGATATTGAAGAGCATACAACAGCCGAGATTGTATGGTAATAACAATAATCTTTTCTTCTGGAGGGTTAGCAACCTATGTTTACAGACCAAAAACTAGAGAAAAAGGAGAGCCACAAGGAAAGCCAACATTTTGGCCCTAGTCTTCCAAGGTCAACTAAGACTCAGGACATATGAGAACTTGTACTGTACCATCATGTATCTTAGTTGTGTCCCAAATTTTCTGATCAAAGAGATTATGGGGCCAAAGAGGAAAGTGATCGATGATGTAGAGTATGCATAAGGAGAGTCACATGGAAAGAAAATATTCTCTCAGTCTTTCACAGAAAGCAAATTGGTCAAGCAATGGCTGTGACTCATCCACATGGCTGACACTGATAAAGGATCTACAATCTGAGGTACAGGGTCTCAGGATAAATCCTGTGGGGATTGACTGACCTTATCAGATCCAAAACTACAATCCTTGTTACATAGGTCTTGCTTTATCTTGGTCTTAACCATCCAGCAGAAAAGTATAAAAATGAAGTAAAAGAAGTAAAGCCATGCTGTTATGTTGAGCTGCAGGGGACTCAGGTCAACAACTTCTTACCTTGCCTGTCAAGAGGAAGACCCAATATTATTATGGACTACAGAACTATTTTGGAATATGTTGATGACTTCACACACCTATAATATTTAAATGATGGAACTAAACAAAAAAAGAGGATACAGATGAATGACCATTTTGAATCTGTGTATTTAAAATGGTTAGGATAGATACATAGCTACATTCTCTTAATTCAATGAATAGAAGGATTTGTTCTAATAGTGTTTGTAAATGGCATATCATATATGCATCTTGTACAACAAATAATCACTAGGAAGACCATAAGCAATGTTTTAATTATTGGAACTGTCCTCCCAATTTGATTTGAAATTGTCTCATTGCTATTTATTTCTCAATAAAATTATGGAAAAAATTGATATCAACCAAGCATAAAAATATCAATTATGCAGTTTATTAAAATTTACATTTTAAATTTTTAAAAAAGCATATCAGAAAAAAACTTTGAAAAAGATAACCCTTGTTCATGGATAGGAAGAACCAGCATAATGAATAAAGCCATACTCCAAAAATTGTTATACAGATTGAATGCAATACCAACAAAATGCTATCAGTATACCTCACAAAATAGATTAAAACACTCTTCATTTGAAACCAGAAGAGACCCACGATAACAGAAGCAATTCTAGGTAACAAGGCCAATAAAAGGGGCATTATATTTGTTGACCTGGGACCCCGCTGCAGCCAGACTCCAGGGCCAGCTTGAGTGTGGGAACTTATGCCTACAATTAAGCCCAAAACCCCTCCTGAGCCAGACTCCAGGCCCTGTGCTAGTCTTCCTGTAGAAGGAACCTTGCAGCAGAACTCCCTGCAGGGAGGCTAAGATCCAGAACCACCCAGATAATCCAGGAACTCAACATTTTGCCAGAATGGTACAGTTCATTCAACTGTATAAGCCACAGCAGATAGAAGCTGAGCACAGCAACCAAAAAAAAAGCCAGGCACAAGCTAATAGTGTTTGTTAGGAGCTTGACTTCAAGCCCCAAGTTAAGATATCATCTGAGTTTTCCATACTGAAATGGAAAGACCTAGATATTCATACCATTCCATCAGCAAATGGAAGTAGTCTATATGTGTTCAGCTTAGCAGGCACTGGAAGGAAATGTGTATTTCTTGAAATGACCCCAATTCCAGTCCTTTAATGTATACTGTCTTATCTCTTCTGAGACTAAGAGTTACAAGTGTGAGGCACTGTGTTATCAGTTGACAGAGAAAATAAAGGCAGAAGCCTGAAAATAGAATATGCTGCCTCTTTGCCATTGCCACCCTTAATTGAAATGCCATAGTAGTAATGTAAATAGTTAAGTCAATTGCAGAAACGAGCTAGGAGAAGAAAGGTAATAATTTTTAACATTGGCTGTCCCCAGAGGACTATTCTCCAAAGTCTGAAGAACTTATTACATCCTTTGTCTTTTTTAGTGCGGCTGTCAGGAGTTGCAAACAAACAAACAAATAAATAAATAAATAAATAAATAAGACAGCATAACTGAAGATCATTGTATAATGGGTATCTTGTAGTGAACAACATAGGCAATAAAGATTTTTAGCTCATTCACTTAAGTTTTGATTTGATAATAAGTCATGTGATTGGCTACATTCAATGGCAAGGAACAACAGGACCACAACTTAACAAAAGGGCTGCAGTTAATGTCAGGATTTCTACTTTACTAATAGCCCTTCATTAAAACAGTGTTAAAGGACACTGTTAAAGTGAAATCCTCACAATGAGTACAACCTCAAGTATTAAAATTCTCTTTGGCTGGAAAGGCAAAAGTGTAATTGTGCAATTTTCTATGTCATTTTAGGTTGTGAATAATAGTTTGACTTTACTATTAAGAACTGAAAAGAAACATGACCAAACATGCAATGATGAGTTATCCAAAGATATAAAGATATTTGTGATCACATCACTGCTCGCCAAATGTTGACATCAGCAGGAGAAAAGTATTAGTTCATTTTATTTTCGTGTAATAAATTATCAAAAGATGAGCATCTATTTTTATTTTGGAGAAAGATTGCAGGGAATCAAACTCAGGACCTCACATTTGCCAGGCAGGTAGTTTGACTCTGAATTAAATCCCCTGCCCCTGAAAATTCACTAAAATATTTATTTCACTCACAAATATTGAATCTGAAAATAGGAAAAACATTGCATCAACCCTAATGAGAGGGCCAAGTGCTTGCCTGCATCACCTCATACTACATGACATCACAATGGCAGGAACATGGATGAAAAAGAAATATGACATCATTCTTCCAGAAGGCAAAGAGAGTTGGGAAGGACACAGTGTTCACTTCTCCCTGAGCCCCACCATTACTGAACACTTTGTTTCATATCTTCATTTACCTATGCTTTCTGCTAACAGATTCATTGGAGGCCATTCCTTTGATAAAAAGGATAAATTTTTTGTTGAAAAATAACTTTGAGGTAATGGAAGGGCCCATTTGTGTCAAGTCACAGCTTACTTCCTGCATAGGTAAGTAAATGTCTTTCATAGGAAGAAACAGGATGCAGGAAACACAGGGAAATCCTTCAAATCTCTCACTTGCTTACTCCTAGTCATCTGCAGCTCACTATTGCATTCCTTGTGGGAGGCAAACTGGACTCCCAGCACCTGTGGTCAATATAGACATTACTTTGTTCTCTTAAAGCATGAATGGATCTTTAAAAATTATGAAGTCAAACACTGTATAAAGAATGTTCAAATCAAAAGTTATCTGATCATTATACTTGCTAATGAGATTTTTAACTTTATAGCAATCGTGTATAAGAACACTTTATTTCAGAGTAATACAAGTAAACATTAATAAAAATGTAAAAAGCATTCATCTTCTATAAAAACTAAAACAAACTTTCATAACAAAATAATTGGAGAATAACAGTAATTTGTACGCTGTCCGATCTTTTTTTTTTTTCATACGTATATAATTTATTGAAGGAGATTTACAATGAACTATTACCTTGGAATGCAGTCTTAAATTTTTTAAGGGTTGATGATTACATTGAATCACACTGGCACTATAAAAAGTCTAATGAGACCTGCTGGTCTGAGTCAGTCTCTAATAATGTCTTTTCCACTTTGCAAACATGTCAATAATGGCCAGAGCATCTCGCTGAGAACAAGAAGACAGAAGAACATTGTCAGTGATTTTGCAGGGTTGACACTCAGGTGGTTCTTTGGTTCTCACAGCTTTCTGTCCTTGTCTCTGAATCTTGTTTTGGTTCTGGTTGTTTGTCTGGAAGGAACTGCCAATCTGTCGCTGTGCTCCTCGGTTCTCAGCTAGCTCTCTTCAGTGATGCGCAGGCGGATCGGGTCCTGCATTACTGACACACAACTGGAGTCAGTGTCTTAATATAAGCCCTTCTCACTAAGTCGAAGCAGTATCAGAGATTGTGGAAATGGCTCTTTGGATGAACTTATTCTGCTGCCAAGTTTAGTCCTGGGTATTCTGGATTTGCTCAAATTGTTTAAAATATGCATAAACATGCCCATCAGTACAAGGCAAATTCAGTCTGCACGGGGGAATTGAACTAAGAAACAAACTGACCAATTAATTAAATGTAGTAAATATGTTTGTGAAGCAAACTTAGTTCTACCAAAAACGTGTTAAGCATATGGTTAGAATTCCCCTTTCTTTTGCCACTTACAAAAAAATTCCCTGTTATATCATTTATTACTGTGAAATAATTTGGATTTCTCTTATAAAAGAAACCTTGAAATATGCAAGTTTATGCATCTGATTTATTTCAATCAATAATGTAGTCTCAATGCATCATTTTTATCATTATATTCTACCATCATCCTTGTGTGTTACAGTTTGTATGCTTTTTAATTTTTTTTTTCTTTTTGTATTTTTAAGGAAGTATCTAGAGGGTGTTTGGGGTCTCACTACTAGATCAGACTCATAGAGAGCCGCCTGTTTGCAGCCTCCCAAGAGCTGGGATTACATGCAAGTGCCACCATGCCCAGTCTCAAATGCCATCTCAGCTTGTCCCTTAGGTGAGGCTGACATGGAAGGCCCAGGGATTGAACCCCTGGCCCCTGAGCCTGCTTGCAGTAGCTTTAATCCACTGAGCTTTATGAACAGCCCTTAAATTTTTTTTTAGAATGAACTCTAACTAGACATGTTTCACTCAAAGATGCAGTGCAATATAATAATTTACAACAAAAGCTTTATAGATTATTTCACAATTGTGTTACTTCTTACACAGGTTTTCAATAGTTTCAAGCATGATGTTGTTATACTCATTTGTGTCCCAAGCTGTGGCTTAGTTAAATGTAACCACCATGTATCTTGAAGAGAGCAGACAACATACTTGGTGAGGGAAAATTCCAAAATCTTTCCTTCTGAAATTTCCAAATCTTTTCTATAAAAATGAAATCATCTAAAAAAATCACATTTTAAATATTTATGTTAAATAAGGAGTGAACTGAAATAGTAGCACTTTATGTATTAAAAAGACACAAGCAAATCCGTTAGTATCTTTTAAAATTATTAGCATTAGACCACATAAATTCATTGAGAGACTACTCAAATTAAACCTATTAACTCTTCCCCAGAAAGGTAATTTTCCTGAAACCAACTATTAATAAATATTAAATAAATTGTACTTATGCAAATTAACTTTAGGATATCGTAAAATGATGGCCATATCCTGCCATGAATCACTTTGAGAATTATTATTCAAAGCTAATCTCTACCTTTTGATGTATAATAGGAGGAAAGTTTTCATATTTTGAAATTTAGAATTCTTCTGTAATTTTTAAAGGATCAGACATTTTTATCTGTGTAAATGTTAAACTTGCACATCTGTGAAATATCTTATCATATCAAATATCTTTAGATCATATTTTTTAAAAAATTATACACTTCCATTTATATTTAGAAAATATGTTTTAATATTTCACTTATCAAAACTCAGTTGTTTATTATAATTTTATTTTGTTTTGAACAGTAAAAACAAGAACAAGAACAAAAATCAAAACAAAGACCAAAATAGTAGCATATAACAATACATATGTTACAGATTTTCAAAACTATAATTACTGATTCACAATGGTTGACATATTATTTATTTTTAACATCAAATGTGTCACTCAGATTATCAGATTTAGTTATGGAAAATAAGACATATTACTGCTTCCTTAATCTTAAATTTCTGTTCATGTTCTTTTTTTTCTTTGATTACCTTCTTGAAAAAAAATTAGGATTAAAGAGCCTGATATTGCCAGTCCTATGGATAACCCACTACTATTATTGACTACTAAACTATACTGTAATATTTTGCTGAATTCACACACCTACAACATTTATATGACAATGGAATACCCTTCTCTGACAAACTAAAAAGAAAAGGGATACAAATAAAAGACCATGTTATATTTGTATATCCAAAATAGGATAGATATACAGCTACATTCTCTTAATTCAATGAGTAAAAAGATTTGTTTTAATAGTGTTGCAGACAGGATATCATGTCTGCATCTTGTACAATGAATAACCACTAAGACAACAATATGCAATGTATTTATTATTGAAACTGTCCTACTGACTGGTTTTGAAACTGTCTCATTACTATTTGTTTCTCAATAAAATTACTTAAAAATAAATAAAAACTAAAAAGAAGAATTAACAAGTGGTTTAAGATCAAATTAAAAATCTTGTGCCCAAAGGAAAAATTAACAGTGAATAAAGCACTTGTAAAATTTAAGAAAAATTATTTTTGCATAATGGAGATAAAAAGAATAACTAAAATGTATGAAAAATTCAAAAATGTCACCCTACCAATAAAAGATTCAGTAAAAAATAAAAAACAGAATATATACACCATTAAAGGAAAGTCAGATATCAATAAGAACATGAGATATATTCAACATCTCAAAAGAAGAAATACAGATAGAAAAGTATAATACAAGCAAAAGGAAAGCAAGAACTCGAGGACTAACTAATTAAGAGAGGGAAAGGAGAACAAGAGCTAGGAAACATGACAGTGACAAGCCATACAGTTATATGTAGAAGATGGGCAAGGCAATGATCCTGAGAATCTTCAGATTTTTGAATCTAGCAGTTATTTAGAAAGATTCTCACCCTGACTAACTATATATACTGATACCTGTGAACTAAGCAACTGCCCTGAAGATGGGAATTTGTAATAGTAGTTTCATGCTTGGAGTGCCTGTTATTCTGGTATTCTGAATATGGGCTGCTTGTCATGACATGTCAATTGCTGCTGTGCTGTCTCTCAGGTGGATGATTGTTCAAAAAGAAAGGGGTGGTGAATGAAGGCTGGAGACAAGTAAAAGAATGTTGTGGGACTGTCCTGCTTCAAAGTTCTATATGGCTAGATTTCTGGACTTATATGTAAACATAAGAATTATATAATTCTTTATGCCTATTTTTAAAATATATTGTAATTTTCAAATGTTTTTCATCATATTTTGTAGGGACTTAAAGTTCAATATGTTAACATCTCTAGTCGTTAGAAAAATACAAATTCAAACAACATTGAGATTCCATCCTATGCCAGAAAAAGGATGCCATCAACAAATCAAAAAATATCAAATTCTGAGTAGGAAATTGTAGGTAAAATGGAACTTTTCTACATTTTTGGTGGCAATATAAACTAATACAATGTCTGTTACCAAAATCAGGATGAAATTTCTTCAAAAGCTAAAATTAGAAGCTACACTTAATCTAACTGCTCTCCACCTAATTATCTACCCAAAAGATAGACCTCATATTACACTAGTACACACATATTCATATTTATAGCAGCACAATTGATCATAGGTATATGTTGGAAACAGCCTATATTTCAATCAACGAATGAAAAACAAAGTTGACATTTTCACAATGGAGCAATACTCTACCTAGAGAAAGATAAACGAGCCATTTTCAGGAAAATGAGTGGACTTTCAGACAGAATGATAAATGAGACACACAAACTTAAATATCATATTTCCTCAAACATGAGAATCCTGGAATTTAAATGGAGAACCAAATAAAAGTTAGATAATACAAAGTGTGACATTAGATCTTCCTCAAACAGAAACTGGATTAAGAGATAAGTGTGTGGGGAGAAAATGTAGACATGTAAATGACAAAGTGAATTAAGATGCATTGTGCACATGTACCAACTATTCACAAGGAATATAAATATCATATACTGCAAACATAAGCCAATATAAAAGTCAAGATAAAGAGACAAGGAAAGAGAAGGAAAAGGAAAGCACAAGAGGGACAGAGATAGAAAATGTGACTAACACTATATATTAAGTGGATTTCTTTTATTCCTCCTGAAAATCAATAGACAGTTTCATATTAGAATTGCACTTATTGCTGAAAATAATTCCCACATGCAAGATACATTCTCAGAATTTGTAATAAAAGGTTACTTTGATAATTGGAATATGCATCAAAATTCTTAACAATGGTATTCCAAAAGTTGGTAAATCCTTTTTTTTTAAAAAAAAAAAAAATGATTTCCACTACACACTTCAGAATGGACTTGAACTCACTTTGTAGCCCAGGCTAGTCTCAAATTCACACAGATCCTCCTGCCTCAGCCTCCTGAGAGCTAGGATTACAAGCTCACTCCACTACATCCACCCAAAAATGGGGTAAATATTGACAACTGGTATTCTGTAATTGATACAAATCCTTCTCATTGCTTTACTGCAAGGTGGCTATAGTCTTGATTAACTATGGATGTTCATTCCAAATAAAAAATTATAAATCTAGTCTATGGTACTTTATCTTTAAAATATTTGTCCTTCTGAATTTCTAACTCAACTGACCAAACACAGAAAAATAAAAATATTTGCATTTCTGTTTAATCACAGAACTGGCACTGAAACATTTAGACTGAATTTCAACCAATTTGATACTATAAACATTTCCCTTAGTGATAGTACAATGATTCTCTAATCTGAAATCAACAAAATTAACATTGCTGGCTCAGACATCATGGGGACAGATTCAATATTCTGTGCTTGCAAAAGCTTTTGAGGTGATTCTGATGTCCACTAAACTTTGAGACTCAGTGTCATAAATTAGAGATGGGAAAATAAAATCTAGACCACAGAGGTTTTGATGCATGCCTAATTCACATACTCAACAAAATCCTGCCAAATCTAGATTGTGAGATGAGAAAAGATTTTTGATATGAGCTTATTTTTACCTAACTTCAAACATATTCTCTTATAATCTAGCTAATTTTGTCAATAATCTAGAAAAAGAACTTTAAGATGATAGTAAATGTGTATGCAAAATACATATATAAAAATAATTGTGTCTCTAAAATACTCAAGTCAAAAATTGATGCACCTTCACAAATTTTTTTTATGTCAACAGAATTTCCATGAGATGATTCTAATCCATGATTACCAGTGTTCTACATAATTTATCAGTCTTCCTATGTAAATGCCAATTAAATACTACATTGAATTTTCATAATTTATTTAATGGAATGAACTGAATAGTCCATATCTGGTCAAAAATAAGAGGTTAACATTCCTACCATCCAACATTCAAGAAAATGGTTGATATAAAGGAATAGACATAAAAGTAGCAAAGAAAATGGAGACACATGCTTAGCAATTTTAGCAAAGTCACAGAAATAATGAAAGAATGAGCTTGAATTGAATGGCAAAACAAAGAAAATGAATCCATAGAAAAAAATGCATATGAGAAAGCTTCAGAGAAAGTCAGAACTTTTGAGAAGCACTCAATCTAAAGTAAGATATGGCAGGCTACAAACCAAACCAAGCACTCAGTTTAACATGCATCTTCTCACGCAAAAAAAAAAGCATATTATATATACTCTTGGTCTAGTAGAAGAAATAGGCCCCCCTTGCATGTATTCAATTTTGTCTGTGTATTATGATAAAAAATGAATAAAAAAATTCTAGGTTATTGACAGAAAACTATCAGTGTAATGGGGACATTATACAATAGTAAAATTAAATCAACTGACATGCAAAAATATAAGTTTTCTGGGAAGAAAGTAAGACAACAGTTATGTGGGTTTCTTATTTATTTATTTATTTTTTAACTGGGAAACAAACTTAGGACCTTGTACTTGCCAGGCAGGCATTTAAGCTTCTTAACTATTTTTCCAGTATGAGTTGCATCAGTTTTTGCAGTGATGAACTTGTAGGAACAAAAATTTATCCAAAATAATGAAATATATCCAGAAACCTAACAGTAACTCTATTTGGCTATAACACATACTTCATTGTAAGAGCTGTATAAGAATTTAGATCATTATATTTTTAATGGTCGAACCAGGGATTGAACTCAGATGCTTGTGCTTGCCAGGGAAGCACTTATTCTACTGAGTCATCTCCCCAGCCCCAATATTTTATTTCTAAGTGTCACAAGTAATGCAAACATGAAGAAAATGTAGGGTAAAGAATATATGTATAAGTGCATACTCATATATTTGTAAGTATATGTGCACATATATATAAATCATATAATCTGGACACATTGATGACCAAATAAAATTATGCTTATCTAGGTACCCATACCACAAAAGCATGTAAGCCAGCAGCAATGATAATGGACTGAGAGATACTAAGGTGAGATATAATTTAATCTGTGGCTTGTGTATGAAGTTATCATTTGATAACAAAGTTTGGATGGCAAAATGTCAGCAGGCTAGAAGATAGGAACTAAGACTTTACAAACATAAAATTTTTTAGGTTGAAGGACTCAGTTCCATCATTAGAAAAATGTGTGAAATGCCTATGTTGAGAGACAAATGGCAAATATAGTCTTTCAAATTGATCACATTATAATTCATGAAGAATATGAAGAGAAAAGAAATACAACATACAGAATTTTTCTTTCCCAGACAATCACTAGACATTAAGTATCATATCATCTTATCATTGCTGAAAATTTGGTAATATGAATATAAATTTGCTTCTGTGTGAAGAATATTATGATAGACTTTAAATGGTAGTGATTATTTTTATTTGTAAAGAAAATTAAAAATATTCCTTCTTACCATGCTACCATTTTCCTATGTCCGCCTTTGTTTAATAACTTAATTTAATCTATTATCTTTCTGAATTAGTGACACTTTTTCCATTGCCCAAAGAGGTAACACACCTATAAAGGACCCAAAAGGCCTTCCACAACAGAGATAATGGCATTCTTCTTCTCTTTCCTCATGAACTCTGATCTAAGAGCAGCTTACTTTCAGACTTTGCCTGTTTTAATTCCCTTCTCATATTTATGATCAGACTCACTTTTTTTATATTTCTTTTAAATGTTACTAGTTAAATAGCTCCAAAAGGTGAAACTTAATACTTTTTAAAACAAGTGGAATGAAAGGCCTTTCCAAAGATTCACAGTCTTCCTGTATTTTCTTGTCTTTCAAACAAAAATCTGTGACCACAGAGAAATGCATGCGTTGTGAGTGCCAAGCTACATGGCATATTGTCTTTATAAATTTCTACATCGAAGTGCTTTAGAAAAGCACTTCAGTTTAGTACTCAGTATGCTTATTGTGTAAGAACACAACCTATATTTTTTTACTTATTTTTAACATTAATTTCTGTATGACATGAATAATGAATTTAAATTATTTATTTGAGTGAAGGATACATATTTACAAGAAGCTAAAGAAGAATACACATGAATAAGAAGTTAAGTACAAAAAAAAACTTAGCTTCTTAGCATTATAGGGCTACAACTGCAGAAATATTTTAATATCACTGAAATCCATTCACGTATTCTTCCACAATGTTATTTTTAATTAAAGGAGACAAGATGTTATTATGAGATCTAAGCATTTGTTTTCAACATTTTTGTCAGCGATGTTGTGACTTGCTTGTTTCTCAAGCTGTAAATAAATGGATTTAACACAGGGATTATGACTGTGTAAAACAAAGAAAAGACCATATCCCTATCATCTGTTTCAGAAGATGCTGGATGCACGTACATGAAGAGAAGTGGGCCATAGTATAGAGACACAGAAAGGAGATGTGCTCCACAGGTGGAGAAGGTTTTACTTACACCCTTTTCAGATCTTTTAGGTAAAATAGTAATGAGAACAAATGTATAAGAGAAAAAAATTGTCACAATGCTGAATACTTGGATTGAACCAGAGAAAATGAAAATCATTAGATAATTAATGGCAGGATCAGTACAGGAAATCTTCAACAATGGTATGATATCACAATAAAAGTGATGTATGATATGGGAATTACAGAAAGTTAATCTGAATAAAAAACTTTCATGAATTATGGCATGAAGAATGCCACCTACAAATGATAACACTAATAGCTGGATGCAACGTCTACTGGTCATAATCAATGGATAAAGTAAAGGTTTGCATATGGCAACATAGCGATCATAAGCCATTGCTGCCAAAAGGAAACATTCTGTGGTTACACTGATCACAACAGAAAAAAATTGTATCATGCATTCAGAGAAAGATATCATCTTATCTTTACCTGATAAGTTAGCCAGCATTTTTGGTGTCACAGTGGATGACAGCCAAGCATCTACAAAGGCTAAATTTCCAAGAAAATAATACATGGGTATCTGAAGATGAGAATCATTTCTAATGAGCATAATCAGACCAAGATTCCCCACAATGGTGATTAGGTATATTGCCAGGAACACCAGGAACAAGGGGATCTGCCACTCTGGTTGATATGGGAGTCCTGTTAGGGCAAACTCTGTCAACAGTGTCACATTTCTCATGGTCATTTCTTCAGTGAATGTCTGCTGAAAACAAAAGCAGTGTAAATGAAAACATGGTTTATGATTTACAACAAAAAATGGGAAGATATGACTTAAAAAATCACTTATACACATTTATAAAATTCTTTTGTCAGAATATGTGCTACTGTGATAGAAGAAAATAATTTTGAATAATTACAAAGTCATAAACTTCAAATAATTCATTTCAATAAATGTGCAAAAATAAGAAAATACATAAACTTGAGAGGCTTTCTAAGTTTTTGAGTAATTTATTGAGAGCTATGGAATGTTGCTAGTAATTCTAACAACATTTTTAATAATTATGAGAATGAAGAATCTCTAAGATTAAAGTACATTTTGGGTACTAAATGTGGTTAGTGCCAATGTGGTGAGTGAGCAGGTGATTGAGCAGGTGATAATCAATAATGAAACAGAAAACTACCTTAGAAATTTGTGGAGGAAAAATCTCTTCAAATACCACATGAAACTGTCTGCTAATTGTGTAAAACTGCACATTCGCAGATGTAATAACCTGGATGTAATAACCTCCAATTACAAAGGAGGCAAAGGTATGGATAATTGGAGGCAAAGGTATGGATAATTTATCCATCAATTTGGGCAACCAAAGAAAAGAGAAGGGAAAAGAGAAAATGCTGAGAATATTGTGCTAAGGAGATTATTTCATTTATTAGGTAGTCACACATGAAATCCTAACACATAAGTCTGTTTAGTAGGTAGGGGCTATCGTACACTTGAGAGTCTGAAAGGGGTAAGGAACTCCCATTGCCTCTTAATTTACATTTACCAAAACTCATATATACAGGATTTGTAATAAGAAGGGAGAGAAAGTACAGAGACAATAAAGAAAAGACAAGAAAATCAATAATATTAAGATTCCAGCAAATACAAACTGTGTCTACATTAATGCCATTGTTGATGTAGTTGTGGAATCTAAGGTCAATATCAATGTCAGCAATCTTAAAGAAGATAGTGTTGGCTCATAACTTGGCTGTTTGCTTCTTTCTTTTCTTTTCCTCCTGCCCATTTCTCAAGCTGATTCCTCTATCCTCTCTAGCATTTTTCACTTAGAGCAAATTTCCATTAAGAAACTCATTTTTACTAGAACCTAGAGCACCAGGTTGAACAATGCGGCAAAAGAAAGATAATAAAAATAATGGTGCTCTGAAAAGCAAAGGAGAAAATGGAAAGCAGAGTAAATGAACATAAGGAGAGGGCAGATACTCAAGAATAACACAGTACAGTATCAAATATCAAAATAAATGTTCTAATAAGAAGTATTAAGAGTTATTTGTTCAAATTCAGAAAAGTTTAATGACTTTATCAAGAGCAATTTTGCCATGTATTAGAATTGAGATCATGTAGTTATTGAAAGCATATTGGAAACAAGTAACATTGTGGGAAAGAGCATAAAAGCGTACACTGAAAGTAACTGGTGAATGTTTGGCATTTTCATATTGTGTGTATTCAAATGTAACCCATATTTCTAGTAAAGCATTTTTTAAAAAGTTTTAAAGCACAGAAGACTGAAAAAATGAAGAAAAGAATTATGACACAAGCAGTGGAAAGAGAAATTTAGGTAGGTGAAAGAAAATAAGAGGAAAAATACAAAATAGCAAAATTAGATGTAGAAGAGAAAATTCAAAGATCAAGAGAAAACATATCACAGAAAGGTTGAAATGAGATAAAGGTAAAGCTCAGAAGTTCAGATGCTATGTTCTCTTTAATCCTGTAATTCATTAAAAGTTGAAATTCATAAAAATATTTTTCTGACTCTTTCCAAAGTACAAGATATTTTTCTCTCATGGAATATGAGTACAAAATAGAGGCATCATGTGAAATTATGTTGCAGAAATTGTTTTTTGTTCCTAAGTATATTAACAGTCATTGTTCTTTCTGCATCTAAGTTCTCCATTATCTTTAGGTAGGAAGATAAGAACTATAATTTTAATGTTTAATAATTATGTATACTGATAAATTGACAAGGTAGTGGATTTTGGGTAATCTCACTACCAACAACAACAATATATTTATTATAGGAGATGAAGGATGTTATTGTGATTTTCTATATTTTTAGTTGAGTATGTACATGTTTATCAAACTGTCATGTGAAAAATCTCAAATATATTTTTATCTTCATATTACAATATTTGAAATGGACTATTTTTTAAAATAATGTTTAATTTAAACATACATATAAATATATATATATGGTGTCAGATGTGTATAAAAGGATAGGGTCAATATGTAAATGACATCTCAAAATTGTAAATGAAAATTTTGATTATATAAAACTGCTGGACCATTTTATCACTATCAGCAGAAATAATTTATAGAGAATTGTTATAACTTCAAATTTTACACTTATTTTTAAATTGCTTAAAGCACAAGATCTCAGTATAAAGTCATTAAAAGGAAAAAATGTTAAATTATTATTGCATACCCATATTTTAGTTCAAAAGTAAAATATGAAAATAAAAAATTTTTCATTTTGCTATTTCTGTATCTTATAAATTCCACCTAAATTAAAATTCAAATATTTTAGCTTTTATATAAAGAATTTAGAAATAAATATTATTTTGTCATACCTACATATTAAAAGAAAGTGGAAGTCCTTTAAAAGCATTAAGCTTCATAAAACAGAAAAAAATATAACAGCATACACTCGATGATAACAAAACAGGCTCTACTTCACGTTTTCATTTATTTTGGAGGTTTCATTTCCACCCTCAGCAAAATGTTGCATTTATAAGTTTACATTGAACACAGAAGCCAATCAGTTGTACAGCTGTGTGCTTTTTCCAGAAGTTGAAGATTGGAGATTTGGAACTTACCAAGGACTACCAGAAAATTCCCAGTAGAGAAGTAAAGCTATTCTACTGGGTACTTTGAATGTGGATGTGAACAAGAAGCTTAGCTGTCCCCAAGCATTAGAGAATTCTAAAATCATAAGCCCTAAGTCATCAAGGATTTTTCGCATCTTAAAAATTAAAATTGCAGCCCTCCTTTTTCTCTAATTTTGGCCTGCAAACATAGGTTGTTAACCATCCAGAAGACAAGCTTATTGTTATTATCAAACGACTTAGGCTATTAAGCTTAACCTCACCATCTCTCTGCATTTCAAACATCTTAGTCATAATAAGGAACAGGTATTTTTCATCAAGTATTGATATGTTGAACTTTAAGTCCCT
>NW_004524657.1:4639649-4640358 GCF_000260255.1 Octodon degus
TTTTTATCATATTATGTAGGGACTTAAAATTCAACATATCAATACTTGATGAAAAATACCTGTTCCTTATTATGACTAAGATGTTTGAAATGCAGAGAGATGGTGAGGTTAAGCTTAATAGCTTAAGTCGTTTGATAATAACAATAAGCTTGTCTTCTAGATGGTTAACAACCTATGTTTGCAGACCAAAATTAGAGAAAAAGGAGGGCTGCAAGGAAAGTCAACGTTTTAGCCCTAACCTTCTAAGGTCAATTAAGACTCAGGACATATGAGAACTTGTACTTTAACGTCATGGAAAATGGCAGTGTCCCAAATTTTCTGATCAAGGAGATTATGGGGCCAAAAAGGAAAATGTTCAATGATAGAGTTTGCCTAAGGAGAGTCACATGAAGAGAAAACACTCTCTCAGGCTTTCACAGAGAGCACATTGGCCAAGCAATGGCCGTGACTCAACCACATGGCTGACACTGACAAAGGTTCTACAATTGGAGATACAGGATCTCAGGATAAATCCTGAGGGGACTTCACTGACCTTTCTCAGACCCAAAAGCTACAACTCTTGTTGCATAGGTCCTGCTTTACCTTGGTCTTGACTGTCCAGTAGAATAGTATGAAGACAAAATATAGGAAGTAAAGCCATGATGTTATGTAGAGCTGTGTTGAACTCAGGACAATAATTTCTGACATTGCCAGTTAAACAGAAGACCCA
>NW_004524657.1:4640458-4646346 GCF_000260255.1 Octodon degus
GGTGAGAATCTTTCCAATTAACTGCTAGATTAAAAAATCTAAAGATTCTCAGGATCATTGCCTTGCTCATCTTTTACATAGGTGTTTGTAAATTGGATCTCAAATCCGCATCTTGTACAGCAATGAACCACTAAGAAGAATATATGCAGTGTGTTAGTTATTGAAACTGTCCTACCGATTTGATTTGAAACTGTCTCATTGCTATCTGCTTATCAATAAAATTATGAAGAAAACAATAAATGGAAAGGAAATAAAAGAAAAAAATAATTGGAACTAGAGAACATATTCTCAAGTGATATAAATCAGACCTGCTTGTACAAACAAACCAAAAAAAAGTTACTTGGGTAATATTCTCCCAACTGTTGGTCTCCACTGGAAAGGAGGATTGGGGAGGGAGGGAATATTAAAAAAAGAGAAAAATGTAAGATAGATTATGTTCATGTGCCAACTCCTCATTATAATTGTAATCATTCTGTACTGCAAAAGTATATTAATAAAATGTAAATGAATTTTTAAAAAATTGAAATTGCATTTTCATTCAATGTTTTCCATCAATATGTCAAATCTGTTATATTTACTGAAACAATTTTCTATGTAAAACTTACTTTTCTGGAAACTTTGAGTACTATGGTTCTGTCTGAGCTATTCAATACATGATAATGGGAAACCCAATGCCTAGATTCACTGCAGGAACTGCTTCCAGGCAATATTATCCTCTGTATAAATTGTGTATCTCAAACCTAGATAAATTACATTTTAAGAATAAATTTGAAGAAAAATTCTACCAGTCAAATGCAAGAAGAAATAGTTAATAAAAACCAAAGACATATTTCTCAATCAAAATTGACCTGTATGCAGACTTCCCTGAAATAAACCCCCATTAATTTCCCAGAGATCTTGTTAAAATGCAGGTTTATTTTAATAATTCTGTGTTCAAATTGTGGACTTCTTAGTGATGGGGCAAAAGAGACTCCATTTTATGGGAGGATCACTTAAGTTCACTTGAACTATAGATAAACTCACTTTCTCGCCCCCTCCCATGTTGCTAATCATAAACCCACTTAGAGAAAACTAGGTTCACAAAGTGGGAAAAAATAGAATAGTTTGTGGAATAGGTCAAACATTAATCCACATTGCCCCATGACAGGCAGATGGTCAACAGTGTCTGGAAAATGTAAACACTGGAGCAATTATATAACATACTTGTAAAATTCCTGAAGGTGAGATAGTGAGGTAATGTCGTTACTATAGAAACCTAAGTATATAACTTGCAATATTGAGGTCATTACTGACATCTTGCAGGTCCAGACTCAAGAGTCTAGGATGTCAGTCATGGGCTGGCTTGGTCACAATAAAAGCTTCCTTGATCCTTTTTCTTGATCTCTTTTGTGGAGGCTTATCTCCACTCACTGTCATCTTCTGCTGCTACATTACTTTGTAAGCAGGTGACAACTGTGGACCCACTACCCACAGAGCCTTCATAATTGAATGACCTAGATTATAAGAAAGCCTTGATGGTTAGAGAAACCAAAAAAATATATAAATGTGACTATCCCTCAGAGGGAGGAGCTGCAAGTAGTCAGATGAGCAACAGAGAGTCACATTTAAGAGATGGAAAGCCCAGGTCAGGTACTTTATCCTGTTCCTGAGGTTAAAATAAAGCAATAGTGAATTATAAATGTGATAGTAACATGTTCAAGTTGTTTTTTGAACATATACAAATCGACATGAGAAGAAGCACTTTGTGCTGTGATTAAACATACAGTAAATGCTGCTGTCAAGAGACATCCAACAGAAAGACAGTGTCATGAAATTATTAAGGTATTCCCTCAACCACTTGATTCACCCGACTTCCTCCAAGTCAAAAGGAGCATGAAAGGTAATGGTTTTGGATTGTCTCAGAACATCAAGTGAACCATGGCAGTGCAAATACTAACACCTCACCTTTTGAATGAGATTTATTAATTGATCACTCTACTTGCTTGGAATATTGCTAATGTAAAAAAAGAATATACAGTGAAAAATAATGCAGTCAAAAGCGAAGTCATTCTAAAAGCTCTGAAAATTTTGTAAGTCATATGATGTGCAAAGATATCTGTTAACATGACTGCAGCTGGATTAATACAGATGGTTTCTTCATTTATTGTGAAATATGTAACTTATTAATTCATGTATCTATCTGTCTTTGATTATAAAAGTTCATCACTATGAACCCAATAGGTGGTTCTTTTCAATTCATTAAGGGTTTTTCTATTTTAAAATCTGATAATAACATATCAATATTTTTATCTCTTTTTTGATATCTATATATGCCTATCTTTGAAACAGTTACTCAACTATTTCATCATTTGGTCCCTGTGTGTAGGGCTCAGGATCAAATCAAGGATCTTGTGCATGCTAAGGTACTACTTAGCTACCTGCTCAGGCCTTTTTGTCCATTTTTAATTTAGTTATTAGTTTTTTTAATTATTGATGTTTTTCTTCTTTCAAATATTTTGTATTAGATATATGTCTTGAAAAGATCTTCTCAATGATATTGATCACCTCTTTCCTGATGATATCTCCCTGGTCCATTTCAATGAGGATATTGTGCAGATTTGATGTAGAAAGGGAACAAGAAACAGTAACTATTTTAGATTTTTGGTAATACTGTTGTGCCAAAGGATTGGCAATAAATCATGCAAAATGTTGGATACTTTCTATCAGTAAAATTTCTAAGAATCAGTGAAGTAAAACATATGAAGATATACATTCCAAGGTAAAGCATAAGATATTTTTCTGTGGCCTCACATATAACCAAAAATGAGACATGAAGTCTAATGATTTTTTTAATTCAGAGGCCATATATTCCTCATTTGAGCATATTAGTCTGGACCATTTTCCAAGTGTCAAAAAAGAGGTTCCACTTTTAAGTGGAATACAAACAGGAGAAGGGTGGCTATAAGCCTTTACTTTGTCAATGATGTCATATATTCAGAATCAAGAGATGCTTGAACTGTCAATGACATACATAATGTTAGAGTTTTGGTGTTTTTGCTGTTGTTTTTGTGTTTGTTTTTGTTTTGCTTTATTTTGGGTTTTTGGTGGGCTTATTTGTTTGTTTGTTTACATAACCAGAGATTGAACTCAGGACTTTGCACTTGCCAGGCAGGCACTTCTGCTACTGCACTATATTCCCAGCAGTTGGTGGTTTCTATATGTAAATTATAGAGTAGACTTATAATTTTTCAACAGCTGATACACTATGTTAACTTGAGAAACGAGAAGTCTAAAAGATTAACTAAGTGATCCATCACAGGGCCAGTGTCCTCACATTGTAAATATCCTGAGCCTGTGCAAGACATGGTGTGCGCAGACAAACTGCACACAATATAAGGGAAGAAAAGAGGTTTGCTTCTTTCCAATAAACTAAAACTAGAAATTGCATGTATCTCAAGTGCATAATATTAGATGAAATAATTCATACACATGAATTTAAATATCACATTGTTTTTCTTGTATCAGAATGTCAAAATTTAAATACACAGCCAAATAAAGCATAGATAACAGGTAGGATGAGGTGGACAGAGGTTATAGGAAAGAAAAGGTAGAGTACAAATCTAAGGAACTGAAGAATAAAGTGTAAATAGAGCTTTTGCAAATGGAAAGGAGAATAAGAGGTGAAAGAAACAGGGTAAGGAGGGGAAGAGGATGAAAAGATTTAAGATGTGCTATTTACATATAAAATACAATAAATGATTATATTTGACAAACATGTACTAATACAAATAAGTAAATTTATGCATCTCTTAATGTAGGAGTCTGTGTCACAAAGCACAGCACTGACTCCAATGAGATTTGCCATCTACTCACCTGCATCACCTCACATCACATTGGTAAGATTGCATGTGAAAAATACACATTGTCACTCAATAAACCAAAGAAAGCCAGGCACAGTGATGCATGCCTGTAATCCCAGTATTTGGAAGGCTGATACAAGAGAATGATCATGACAAGTTCGAGGTCATCCTGGGCTACAAAGTGAATT
Source organism: Octodon degus (assembly GCF_000260255.1). NCBI lineage: Eukaryota > Metazoa > Chordata > Mammalia > Rodentia > Octodontidae > Octodon > Octodon degus. The sequence goes on from NW_004524657.1 coordinate 4,644,486, forward strand.
TACAGTCAGCATAAGCTGAATAGTGAAACACTGCCGCAAATAGATGAAGCAGCAGAAGGAGCAGTGGAAGACGAAGAGAAAGAGGAAGAGGAGGAGGAGGAGGAGGAGGGGTAAGAAGGAAGAGGAGAAGACGTTGAAGGAGAAGAAGAAAGGAGAGTAAGGAGAAGAAGGAAGAAAGAAGAGAAGGAGGAGGAGGCCATGAAAGAAATCTGTTAAGGTGGTGCTAACTTTTCTCAAAGCCCCATTATTTTTTGACACTTAAATTCATAGGCTCAGGGTAGGCGGGACCAGTTCCAGCACAGGCGCAGCATGGGCCGGACCCTCTCCCACCCCCTTGGGACACCACCCACCACTCTGAAGACCTCCCCCAAACCCCTCGACCAGTAGGAATTTCTGCCAAGTTCCAGGAACCACCAGACCCAGACCTAGCCCAGGTTCAGTGAGTGTGTGGGAGAGCTTCCTGCTAACCTGCGCCGGTGGGACCAGTCCCAGCCCAGGCGCAGCATGGGCCAGACCCTCTCCCACCCCCATGGGACGCAGCGCAAACTCTCCACAGAACTCCCCCACCCACCCGCCAAGTAGGAATTTCAGCCTCATTCCAGGAACCCACAGAACCAGTCTTAGACCAGATCCTATGAGTGTGGGAGAGCTTCCTCTTCCCCCGACTTCACCTTGCCCCCTCCAAGCACAGCTCAGGCTTGGCATACAGGCCGGGGGTGTAACTCTGCAGCTGCAATCCCTGCAGAGAGTGTAGAGGATAGATCCACCCAACTTGTCCAGGAGCAGAAAATCTTGCCACATGAGCACAACAGGCACCATCAAGGGCAGCAGCGGGAAGGAGCTGAGCAGAGCAGCCAGACCCAAGCCAGACACAGCTGGATAAGTCCAAACTTTGTGGAGCTGCACCTGAACTTCAGGACGTGCGAAGGATATAAATACAGCAAAGATGTACAACAAAGGTCAGAAGACAGTGCTACACAAAATGATGAAAAGGAACAAAATGCAACCTCAGCACCCAACCCCACCAGTGAAAAGTGCAGAGGACACTAACACAGAACAAATTGGAAATCACTCAGCTGAAAACAATGAATGAATGGGTTCTGAAATAAAGAAATAGCTTCAGAAAGATATAGAGGACCTCAGATTGGAAATAAAAAAGAAAACCTTGAATTAATAACATCTGCACTAAAAAATGAAATGCAGAAACATATGGAAGCAACCCAGTGCCCACCCAGAACAAGTGCGGAGGACACTAGCTGGGCTCAAATGCATGAATTAATAACGTCGATACTAAATAAGCAAGATCAGAAAGATATAGAGAAAAAAAGAGCGCAATTCTTTTCTGAAATAAAAAAAGAGCTCTCAGAACTCATAACATCTGAAGTAAAGAAGAAACTACAGAAATATAGGGAGGAAACCAAATCTGAAAAAAACACTGAAATAAAAGAATTTATAACTGCTTCTAAAGAAGATATTGATAAAAATATAGAGGAGATTAAAAATGACGGATTCCTTGAATGAGCAATACAGGAAAGAAATAGATCGTATGAAGCAGAGTCAAAGGAATATAGAGGAAATTAAAATCTCAATCACAAGCTTGAAAAACCGTTTAAATGAATGTGAAGACAGAGATTCAGATCTTGAAGATGCTGGTGCAGCTAGTAAAAAGGTAAGAAAAGATCTCTTAAAAACAACGAGGATGCAGGACAGAATAATCCATCACCTGCAAGACAATGCAAAGATGAACAATGTGAGACTAATAGACCTCACTGAGAAAGAAGGAGTCAACACAAATGACATTAAAAAAATATGGGCAGAAGTAATAGCAGAAAACTTCCCAAATATGAGGAAACAATCTGAC
>NW_004524657.1:4654901-4669642 GCF_000260255.1 Octodon degus
GATCCCAAGTCCACATCTGGTACAGCAATTAACCACTAAGAAGAATGTATGCAGTGTGTTAGTTATTGAAACTGTCCTACCGATTTGATTTGAAACTGTCTCATTGCTATCTGTTTATCAATAAAATTATGAAAAATAAATAAGTAAATAATAATAATAATAAACTCACAGGAGAAATAAAATAAATTCATATGCTCTGGCTCTTTTGAGCTCCTTTAAATAAATCAAAGTCTATTTTTTTTTCAGAACTCAGCTCCTTGTGCTTTCCAGGAACTCAGCTCCTTGTGCTTTCCAGGTTGCCTGGCACTTATTCTACTGAGCTATCTCCCCAACCCCTAATAGTCCATGTGTTTTGGTAAAGAGGAAAAAGGATTTATTCAATGCCATGTCTGAAGAGATTGAGGCACCTGTTTACACCAAATTACCATCTTCCAGTACACAGGTGAGGAGAGATCCTATATAACATGAAACAGAGGGAAGGAAAAATGCAAGTAATGTAGATCTCCACACTGCTTTGTTGCCTCTAGGCATTTTCAGCTCATTATACCCTTTCATTAGGAAGGATATTGAGAAAAACTGGGTTCTTAACTTCTATGGCCAGCATCTGCATATTCTGTCACCTATCTGGGCTGAAGAGAGGTCAGGGTTACCACTTATGCCTTTAGACCTGAGGACTTTGTCTGAGGATACTTATCTCTACAGGAAAACAAACATCTAACTTGTAATGTTCAATTTTGTGATAGTTATAATTTCTCCCTTGCTTCAGTACATCCCTCAATCTTGGGGGTCTTGAATTCCACATCATCCATCTGTCCTCTTGTGATGGGTTAATATGTATATTCTATCAAAAGTAGCATGGGCACAAGTAAAGGAAAACCAGATACTTGAGCTAGACAAAATATCACTAAAGTTTGTGAGATCGGGTATAAAATAATGACAAATTCAAGAGATATTTAATCTTTACACATGCTGGGAAAGTATTCTATCTTTTCAGCAACCAGGTAGAACAACTCTTTTATGCTTCTCCAATCTGTATGATTTTAGTAGTGTTGATACACAGATGACCCTTTTACACTTTTTTTTTTAACTTATAATCACATGTATTTTTTTCTACTTCTAAGGCACTCGCTATTAACAATATGTAGCTTATTCCCTTGATGCTAAGGTAGTTTTCCACAGTGATGGTCAATCAGAGCATATCCCATATTGGAGGGAATGTGATGACAGTTAAAATCCATGTTTTGGAATTCTTCTTGGAAAATATGAGCAATGTCAAAAACTCAGAAATATTGTCCCTTTGTCAGAGTTTATCTGGAGTCCATTGAAAAGTCTAATTGTATCTGTCCTGTAGCTACACCTAAATCATTAAAATTTTGATAAATAGTAAATGTCAATCAAGCCTGAGAAAGCAAAGCATAGTCAGTCTCTATGGTGGACTTGAACTAAGAATTGTAGTGTGCAAGTTAATTAATGAAAGCCAAAATTTATTGGAAGTAAGCTTAGGTCTATCTAAAAGTTGTATCCCTTTATGCGAAAGATCTAAAGAATTTTAAAGAATTTACTAGTCTTTAGAAAAAATAATTCTTTCCAAGTTCCATTTAGCAATGCCAGTTGCATATGTTATTAAGATATTACCACCTCTTAACATGATCACACTTCGAACCAACTTATCAACACATAAAACCTTCAGAAACACAATTAACCTGTTCCCACCTGTAGAATTCTCTACTTGGCCCCAAAAGGCATGTCTTTTTTCAAAATGAGAATCATTTGCCTTATCCTCAGTTAATCTACAGTCTTAACTTGTCTCAACATTAATCAAAGATCTATGTCAAGTGCCTCATCTGAGATTTTTTAGTACATTCCCTCTACTGGTAAGACCCTATCAAAGAGAAAAACAAGTTACATGTGTCCAAAATTTAAAGGCAAGACAAAGATAAGCATTCCTACTTCAAAAGAGAGAAATAACCAAATAGAATGGAAGTAATTAGCCAAAACCTGTATTAGTAATTATCTACAAAGTCATTAAATTTTTAAGTGCTCAATCTATTATTTTATGCAAATTTTAATGGTGAGTAAGTTTCCACTATGATTTGGACCCCTCCTTCTAGGTCTGTGCTGGTCACAGCCCACATAGCTACAGTTTGGTGTCTGAAAAAAATCTAAAATGTGTATCCTTCAGGATTCTTCCTTTCTGAGCTTCCCATTGTGGCTCCACTCCAATATCTCCATTGTAAATCAGTCTATCAAGCATTTCAAATATCTTTCAACCTTCTGCCTGACATTTACTCTGAAATCTTGGTAGATGCTACCATGACATTGTAACTCTTGTATTCTGCATAGCTGCAGAACCACTGAGATATAGATACCATTAAGGATTACTGACAACAACCCTATGAGCACTTCTTCTAGGAACTTTTCAGCCTCTTACACCATGAGAAAATAAATCTTTCTTCTTTATAAATTACTCTGCCTCATGTTTTACAACAGAAACAATCAATTGCCTAATACATAAGAATACAGATTTGTCATTCTCTCACACAGTAAGTCTGTCATAACTAGCATCATAGAAATAAGAATCTATTATACAACCATAACCCATTTTAGTCTTTCAAATTTTTTTGTTCAAATTTCAAATCACAGAAAAAGAGATGTGGAAAATAGCTCTTACCTATTGAATTCATAGCTCTTACTATATGTCCCAACATCATAAAACATTTAGCTTGATAGAAGAGTGGAGTGACCATATGATGTAAGTACAGCAAAAGTTAGATTGCAATTGTTTGGCAGTGTCAGCAAAAATTTTCCAAAACACTCTATACTTTGTGAGCTAACATCACATATGTGATGTTTTAATCATCATAAGGAGTTAGGAGTTAGGGTAACAAAGATTTGAACTAATAGTAATATCACCCACTATAATTAATGACTCATTAGGGCAAAGCTCTTATTTTTGGTCTTTATGATTTTATGCTCTGCTACTTTAGATGCCTTAGTTTCAGAGGGAAGAATGCTTCTACCATGTTATTTTTAAAAAGTAATTCCACTCATCTGAAACATAAAACTATAATTTTTAGCTCTTCCTTTTGCTGAATAAACCTGATAAAAGATAGTGATTAGGCTGCTTATGATAATTTTTGATCCTTTCTCTCAAGAGTAATTGAGATACCACTCCATATTTAAGGTAGAAAGCAAGTTCTTGAATACAACAGATTGTTTTGGTCATCTATTTTCACTATCATGTATTATTATGAAGTTCAGTGGAAAACTTCTAACAAGTCAATCTAAGAAGGACTATAGTGGCTCATGTCCTTCAAGATGAAACTTAGATTCTCACACCAAGTAAAACACAATGACTAAGTTTGTTGCTCGCCAAAAGCAAACTGAATACAGAACACAGGGTAAAGATTATAAATTCTGTTTTAGTTATTTTTCTCTTGTTTCTGGGACACATACCTGACACTCAAGTTTAGGGAAGAAAACATTTATTTAGCTCACAAATACTTGGAGGTTCTACAGTTTAAACACCCTGAATTATATTAGCAAGACCTCAAGAAATTGTTGTCTTGCACTACAGGATCTGGAAGAGAGGCTGGGGTGCCATTGTGTCCAGGATGAGCTGCTCCATAACTTCACATGAAGTCACCAGGCCTGGGAGAGGTAGGGGGGTGCATGCTGTCAGTTTAGTAGTTTGTACCTCACTGGCCCCACTCCTCAAGTCCTGTCCTGATCCCCTGGCCCTGCCGCTCAACACACTGCTGCTCAAATGAGACCACTCCATGATTTAAATGAGGCTTTGGGGGGACAACTAGATACAAACCATAAAATTCCATCCCTGGGCCCCCAAAGTTGCATGCACATCCCTTTGTCCAAAAGGCATTTTAATCCATCTCTAAGAGTTTCCAAAATTTCAACATTTTCCATCATTGTTGAAAAGTCCAAGTCCCAATTCTCCTCCAAGATCCAAGGCAAGCTCTCAACTGTGAGCCCCTGTACAAATGAAAAGTTAAATACATCCAACATCCAAAGGCACAAAATAAACATCACCATTACAAAAGTCATACACAGGTGGATACAAGCCACTAGGGCCAAAAAAGTCCAAAATCCAGCCGGGCAAACATCAAGTCCTATAGTTCCAAGTGGAGCATCTGAAGCAATCTATGGCAAGTTGTGAGCTCCATGTAGCTTCCACTCCTATGGCACTTCTGCTGGTTGTAGCTTCCATGGCTTCCCTCTTAGGCTGGCTTTGCTCCCTCTTTGCAGTTTCTCTTAGATGATCCATGTTCCTGGCTTTCCCAAATTTCTGAGGTTTCAGAATAAACTTCACAGCTTTACACACTGCTCTCTCAGGGGCACACTGCCTGGCCTCCTAAGGGTTCTTCTGAAATGTATATGGAAGCCTTAACCTCAGAACTCCTGCATTCTGCATGCACCTAAAGCCAATGTCAAGGTCTGCTGCCAGCTGGAGAAGTAGCCAGGCTTTCCTCTCTCTTGGCTTTAGGGGCCAAGTCCCTGGATCACTCAGCACTCTGATCCCAATTCGAAGAAACAAATTCTCTATGCACCATTCTGTAATCTGGTATGGCTACTGCCTCCATTCTGGAACATGGGGCTCTGCAGCTTTCTTCTGAAAGCAAAGTCTCTCACCCTCATGATTCTGAGGCTGCAAAAGGCAAGAACCTGCCACCTCCAATGATTCCCTCAGGACGTCCTTTCTACTCACCTGCTCCTGCTGGGCAATGGAGACATCAGCTCTATCTTTGCAGTCCACAGCTTTATTAGAGCTTCCTTTCTTGTCAAACTTATAACATTTTAAATAATTCTGCTGAGTTTTTGCTCTTTATTCTCAACATATATATGACTAAGAGCCCCCAACAATAACCATGCCACTGCCCCAATATTTAACTGTTTTGAGATTTCTTTTGAAAGATTAATCAGTCCTCCATTTTTAATCTCAGTCTCAGGCAAAGTCTCTGGGCACAGGTAAAATTCAGACAAACTTTCTGCCAACCCAAAACACAAATGGTCTGGAGTCCAACAACCAATGCAGTCATTCTTCCCAGCAGAAACTGCCCCAGCCTGGTCTTTACAGCCAGATTTTCTTTCAGTCTTCTAGTCTGAGCTCTGACCAGAATCTTCTATACAGAAAACCTAAAGCTGTTCCAGCACTTTGCTTGTAGATGACATCTCCAAACCTTTCCTATCTCTTCACATAAGCCATTCTCAAAATCCACATCACCAGATATAGCTACAGCAACAAGCCCACTTCTCTGGTACCAAATTCTGTCTTAGTTACTTTTCTCTCATTACTGGGACAAATATGTGACACTCAAGCTTAGGGAAGAAAAGGTTTATTTAGCTCACAGTTACTGAAGGTTTCCTACTTTAAAGCAACCAAAATTACATAGCAAGACTTTGAGACACTGCTCTCCCAAGCTACAGGGTCTGGAAGAGAGCCTGAGGCACTGCCATTTCTAGGATGATCTGCTCCAGACCTTCACAAGAGGCCACAAGTTCTGGGGGTGGGGAAGTAGGAAGACACATGCTGTCGGTTTAATGATTTGTCCCTCTCTAGCCCAGCCCTGGTCCTCTGACTGCACCCCTTGAGCCACACGCTGCTCCTCAAACAAGGCCACCCCATGATTTACATGAGGCTTTGAGGAGACAACTAGATACAGACCATAACACGTACAAAATATAACAGTATGATCAGATATAAAAACAATAACTATAAACGTAATGAATATTGTCTTCAGTGTGTTAAATTTTGTGTCTTGTTGTCCCTCAAAAAAGCCTCATGCACTCATAGGGAAGCTTTTAGTTTGTGAATAATTCATGATCCAATGCTGGGATTATGGGTTTGAGTGCTACACCCACCCTGGGATGGACAGTCTGAATACAAGGTAATGAGAGGTAGAGAAACTAGCTAGCTGCTACAGCTGCTGCTCTTCTCTTTTTCACTGTCTAGAACTCTTTCCCTCTATCATGTGCCTTTCTGCCTTCGAGTCAGCCAAGTACAGCCTAAAACCTCCAATAAGTGTGGAATAAATAAACCTCTCTTTCCTTCATTTAGATTGTTGGGTATTTGTGTCCCAGCAATGAAAGAAAAGTAACTGAGAGAGTTAGTATGCTCTCAAATATCTTATTTTCTTTTCTGTTCTATTACTTAACCATAAGTAAAATAAGTGGCATTTCTCAATCTGTGTAACCATCTTCCAAAGTATTAAGCAAATGAATGGAAAATATAAGACTCAAGAAGTTTGAGTTTACTCTGCCTACTTTAGCTGCAACATTTATTCTCCACTGTTCACCACTTTCCTGATTCCAGGCCTTAATATTCAGCCTAAAATCTTTACAGAGAATTCTCTAATTCTTTTTTTTCCATAATTTTATTGAGAAAAAATAGGGATGAGACAGTTTCAAATCAAATTGTTAGGACACTTTCAATAATTAGCACATTGCATACATTCCTCCCAGTGGTTAATTGCTGCATAAGATGCGGACATGATATCCTATTTACAAACACCATTAGAACAAATCCCTCTATTCATTAAGAGAATGTAAATATATATCTATCCTAACCACTTTGAATACACAGATACAAAATGAACATTCATTTATGTCCCCTTTTATGTTTAGTTCCGCTATTTGAATATTATAGGTGTGCTATACATTTCAGCTGGATGCTTAAGACCAAGATAAAGCAAAGCCTATGCAGCAAGACTTACAGCTTTTGGATGTGATATGGTCAGTGAAATCCCCTCAGGATTTATCCTGAGATCCTGTACCTCAGATTACAGATCCTTTGTCAGTGTCAGCCATGTGGACGAGTCACAGGCATTGTTTGGACAATGTACTCTCTGTGAAAGCCTGAGAGAATTTTTTCTATCCATATGACTCTCCTTAGGCACACTCTACATCATCGTTCACTTTCCACTTTGGCCCCATAATCTCCTTGATCAGAAAATTTGGGACAATACTGTTACCTAATGTTATAGTACAAGTTCTCATATGACCAGAGTCTTAATTGACCTTGCAAGGCTAGGGCCAAAATGTTATCTTTCCTTGTGGCCCTCCTTTTTCTCTAATTTTGGTCTGCAAACTTAGGTTGTTAACCCTCCAGAAGACAAGTTTATTGTTACTACCATACAAACTAGGCTGTTAAGCTTAAACTCACTATCTGTCTGGATATCAAACATCTTAGGCATAACATGGAACATATATTTTTCATCAAGTATTGATATGTTCAACTTTAAGTCCCTCCAGAATATGATGAAAAAACATTTTAAAATTAGAATATATTTTAAAAATAGACATACAGAAATATGTAATTCTTATGTTTAAATATAAGTCCAGAAATCTAATCATATACAACGTTGAAGCAGGACAGACCCACAACATTCCTTTTCCTGTATCCTGCCTTCATTCACCACTGCCTGCTTTTTGAATTATCAACAACCCGAGAGGCAGCAGGGCAGAAACTGGCATGTCATGACAAGTAGGCCATATTCAGGAGACCAGAATGAGAGGCATTCCAAGCATGAACCTACTACTACAAATTCTTATCTTCAGTGCAGTTGCTTAGTTCACAGGTGTCAGTATATATACTTCAAAAGGGTAGAATCTTTCCAATTAACTGCTAGATTGCAAAATCTTCTGAAGATTCTCAGGATCATTGACTTACCCATCACATCATCTACATGTAACTGTATGGCTTGACACTGTCATGTTGCCTAGCTCTTCTCCTTTCACTTTCTTCATTAGTTAATCCTCGAGTTATGTGTTCCTTTTAATTGTATTATACCTTTCTATCTGTATTTCTTATTTTGAGTACTTCTACTAGGGAAATAACATGATATTCACACATGTGTGTCTGGTTTATTTCACTTATGAGTATATCTTCAAGTGATATCCACTTCAATATAAAGGCTTCGAGTTTATAATTCTTTACAGCTGAGTAATACTCCATTGTATAAAAATACCACATCTTTTGCATCCATTCCTCAGGTGATGGGCATCTTGGTTGTTTCCAAGATTTGGCTATCACAAATTGTGCTGACATAAACGTAGGCACACCTATATAACTATGATATGATGTTTTCAGATCCTCTGGGAAAATTCTCAGCAGACTAATAGCTGGTTTAAATGGGATTTCCAATCCAAGTTTTCTAAGGAGCCTCCAAACTGATTTTATAACAACTGCACCAGTCTACATTCCCACCAACAGTGGAGATGGGTTCCTATTTCGCTACAGCCTCTCCAACATTTGTTGTTGGGTAATTTCTTTATGATAGCCATTCTTTCTGGGATGAGATGATATCTCAATGCTATTTTAATTTGCATTTCTCAGATGGCTACTGATGTGGAGCATTTTTTCATATAGTTATTCCCTTCTTTAAGTTCATCCTTGGAGAAGTGTGTACATCTCACATGCCCATTTCTGGATTGGGTCTTTAAAATTTGGGGCCCTACCGATTTTTAGTTATTTGTAATTCTAGAGAGCAGACCTTTGTCTGAGTACTTATTTGTCATGATTTTTTACAAATGTGTAGGTTGACTTTTCACTTTGCTGTTATTTTCTTTTGAAGTGAAAAACTTCTCAGTAAGAGGAGGTCCCAGTTGATAACTCTTTCAAGTGTTTCCTATGCGATTCCATTTTGGTACATGAACACTTTGCCTACCACTATGTCTTCAAGAGTTCCTCCTACATTCTCTTCCAGGAGATTTAGTGTCTCTTTTAAGGTTTAGATCTTTAATCCATTTTGACTTTAGCTTAGTGCATGGTGGTAGACCTGGGTCAAGTTTTAGTTTTTGACATGTAGAGAGCCAGTTTTTCTAGCACCATTTGTTAAAGAGGCTATCTTTCTTCCAGTGAGTATGTTTGGCCCCTTTGTCAAAGATAAGAGGGCTTAGTGTGTCCATAGGTGCTTCAGTAGCTTCTATTGAATTCCACTGATCCTCAGGTATACTTTTTTGCCAGTACCATGCTGATTTTATCACAGTAACCTTGTAGTATAATTTCAAGTCAGGAATTGTAATGCCTCCTGCTTTGTCTTTATTGCCCATGATTGCCTTTGTTATTCTAGGTCTTTTCTGATTCCAAATAAATTTTAGGAATGATTACACTGGGTCTGTGAGATATGTTGCTGGTAGTTTGATAGGGATTGCATTAAATCTGTACAGCAATTTTAGAAGAATGGCCATCTTCAAAATGTTGGTTTTTCCTGTCCATGAGCACGGAATAACTTTCCTTTTTCTGAAATTCTCTACAATCACTTTTTGAAGAGTATTGCCATTTTCCTTGAAAAGATCTTTGACTCCTTTTGTTTGATGAATTCCAAGGTATTTCATTTCCTCAGTGCTATTGTAAAAGGTACTGTTTCTATAATTTCCCTCTCAGTGTGTTTGTTATCTGTGTAGAGGAATGCTATTGACTTTTGGGTATTGACTTTATAACCTGCTATGCTACTGAATTTCTGTATTAATTCTAGTAGCTTCTTGGTGGAGTTTTTTGGGTCTTCCAAGTAAAGTATCCTGTCATCTGCAAATAATGACAATTTAAATTCTTTTTTACCTATTCTTATTCTTTTATTTCTTTCTCTTGTCTAATGGCTGTAGCTAATTATTCCAGAACTATATTGAATAGGAGTGGTGATAGAGGACATCCTTGTCTTGTACCCGATCTAAGAGTAAAAGATTTCAGTTTTTCCCTATTTAGAATTATGTTAGCCATTGGGTTTTCATAAATGGCTCTTACCAGATTGAAGTAGAGGCCATCTATTCCAATTTTCTGTAGGGCTTTCAACATGAATGAGTGTTGGACTTTCTCAAAAACCTTTTCTGCATCAATGAAGATGATCATGTGGTTTTTAGTTTTCATTCTATTCATGTAGTGTACTACATTGATAGATTTTTGAATATTGAACCATCCTTGAATCCCTGGGTTGAATCTTACCTGGTTATGGTGTATGATCTTCTTGATGATTTGCTGTATTCTATTTGCTAGTATTTTATTGAGGATTTTGGCATCTATGTTCATGAGGGAGATAGGCCTGTAGTTCTCTATCTTAGTTGCGTTTTTCCCTGGTTTTGGTATCTGTATAATTCTTGCCTCCAGGAATGATTTTGGGAGGATTGCTTTCTTTTCAATTTCATTAAAGAGTTTGAGGTGCATAAGGACTCCTCCATCTTCTGTAAATGTCTTGTAGAATTCAGCTGTGAATTCATCCAGACCTGGACTTTTCTTTGTCTGGAGGTTTTTAATTAAATGTCATATTTCATTGGCTGTTATTGGGCTACTGAGAGTGGTTATATCTTGTCAATTCATTTGTGGTTATTTGTACTTGTGGGAATCTGTCCATTTCTTCCGTGTTTTCTATTCTGTGACAGTAAAGATTCTCAAAGTAGCTATTGATAATCTTCTGAATTTCCACTAGGTCTGTGGTAATTACCCCCTATTCATTCCTTCTGGCTTGCATTTGAATTTTTTCTGTCTGCTTTTTTTATGAGGTTAGCTAGGGGCTTGTCAATTTATTTAATCTTTCAAAGAACCAGCTTATTTCTTCATTAATTATTTGAATTGTTTTCTTTGTCGCAATTGAATTAATTTTTGCTCTAATCTTTATGATTTCTTCCTGCCTTTGGGCTCTGAGTTTGGTTTGCTCTAACTTTTCTAGTTTTTGAAGCATTAGGTTGTTTATTAGTTCCCATTCTGTTTTCCAAATGTGTAAGCTGCCACCTAAGAATTCCTTGATAACTACTTTCATCATATCCCCTAAATTCTGATAAGTTGTGCTTGAATTTTCATTAAATTGTAGATATTGTTGAATTTCTTGTTTAATTTCATCTGTGACCCATTGGTTGTGAAGTAGGGTGTCATTTAATTTCCATGTATTTAGTGGTTTTTTCTGCTTTCTTTTATCATTTATTTCCAGTTTCATAGCACTGTGGTCAGATAATGTGCATGGGATAATTTGTGTTTTCTTGCATAGACTTTAGCAGGACCTATGGACCAGTATGTGGTCTATTTTAGAAAATGACTCATGTGCAGCTGAGGAAAATGTATATTCAGCAGTGTTTGGTTGGAACACTCTGTATAAGTCCACCAAGTCCATTTGTTTCAGGCTCTGGTAGAGTTCTGTTATTTCTTTGCTAATTTTTTTTCTGGCTGAGCTATCTTTTTGCGATAAGGGAGTATTAAGTTCTCCTGGTAAGACTGTGGTATTGGATATTAGGTTTTTCATGTCCATTAAGAATTGCTTTATATACTTGGGTGCTCCCATGTTTGGTGCATACATATTTATGAGTGTTACCTCTTCCTCTTGAATTTTTCCCCTAACCAGTATATAGTGGCCTTCTTTATTTGACTTGATCATTCTTGGTTTGAAGTTGAGACTATCTGAGATTAGGATTGCTACCCCTACTTTTTTCTGAGGTGCCGGGACATGTAATATTGTATTCCATCCTTTGACTTTCAGCCTACAAATGTCTTTATGAGTTAAATATGTTTCTTGTATACAGCATGTTGCTGGATTTTGTTTTTAATGCACAGTGCCAGTCTATTTCTCTTAATGGTGAATTGAGTGCATTTACATTGATGGTTAGAATTGAGATGCAGTGACTTATGGTTGACATACTGTTTACCTGTTATCGTTTACTCCTTTTTCTCCTTTTTTCAATGCTTGCCTCATTTAGTTGGTTGCTTCTGATCTCATTCGTGGTATTCGGATCACTTTGGTCCCTCTCTAGAACATCTTTCAGTAGCCTGTGTAAGGTTGGCTTTGCCATTAAGAATTTCTTTAATTGTTCTTTGTCATGGAAGAATTCACTCTCCATTAAACTTGAAAGAGAGTTTTACAGGGTCTGTGCTGAATTTGTTTTCATAGAGGTCTTCAAGTACTCTGCTCCATTCTTTTTTTGCCTTCATGGTTTGTGAAGAGAAGTCTGCCATAGTTCTGATGGGTTTTACTTTGAATGTGATCTGCTTCTTTTCTCTAGTGGCTTTCACTGTATTATTCTTGAGCTGAATTTCTGAGATCTTGACTATTATATGTCTTTGTGTGTTTTTAATTAGGTTGAGGTTACTTAGAGTTCTGTATGCCTCTCTTACCTGAATGTCAGATTGTTTCCTCATATTTGGGAAATGTTCTGCTATTACTTCTGCCCATATTTTTTAATGTCATTTGTATTGACTCCTTCTTTCTCATTGATGCCTATTAATCTCACATTGTTCATCTTTGCATCGTCTTGCAGTTGATGAATTATATATTCCTGCATCCTAGTTGTTTTTAGGAGATCCTTTCTTACCTTTTCACTAGCTGCACCAGAATCTTCAAGATCTGAACCTCTGTCTTCACTTTCACTTAAACGGTTTTGCAAGCTTGTGACTGAGATTTTAAATTCCTCTATATCTCTTTGACTCTCCTTCATGCGATCTATTTCTTTCCTGTATTGCTCATTCAAGGAATCCATCATTTTTCTTATCTCCTCTATTTTTTATCAATGTCTTCTTTAGAAGCAGTTATTAATTCTTTTACTGCAGTGTTTTTTTCAGATTGAGTTTTCTCCCTATGTTTCTATAGTTGATTCTTTACGTCAGTTGCTATGAGTTCGAAGAATTTTTTTTTAATTTTACAAAATTCTGCTCTTAGTTACTCTATAATTTTCTGCTGTTGCTTATTTACTATCAACGCTATAAATTCATACATTTGAGCTGAGCTAGTGTCCTCTGCACTTGTTCTGGGTGACCATTGGTTTTCCTCCGTATGTTTCTGCATTTGATTCTTACTGCAAATGTTATCAATTCAGGGATTTCTTTATTCATTTCCAATCTGATTTCCTCTATACCTTTCTGCAGTTGTTTCTTTATTTCAGAAGCCATTGATTCATTGATTTCTTCTGTGTGGTTCCCAATTTGTTCTGTGTTAGTGTTCTCTGCACTTGTTATTGATGGGCTTGGGGTCTGAGATTGCACTTTGATCCTTCTCATTGGCATTTTATGTGGCACTGTATTCTGACCTTTGTTGTAGAGCTTTGGTCCTGTTATAACCTTAGCACCTACTGAAGTTCAGATGTAGATCTACAGAGTTTGGATTTATCCAGCTGTGCCTTGCTTAGATCTGGCTGCTGTGCTCAGCTCCTTTGTGCTGCAGCCCATAGGAAGAAACCTGTTGTGCAACTCTGGCAAGATTTTCTGCTCCTGGTCTTACTGAGTGGTTCTGTCCTCTACTCTCTCTGCAGGAATAGCAGTTGCAGCGTTTCATCCCAGACCTGTATGCCAGGCCTGAGCTGAGTCTGGAGGGGACAAGGTGGAGTAGGGGGAGAGGTAGCTATCCCACACACTCACAGGGCCTCAGCTAAGACTGGATATGTGGGTGCCTAGAATGCGGCAGAAATTCTCACATGGCGAGTGGGGTGAGGGGTGGTCCTGCGGAGAGTTGGGAAAGGTCCCAAGGGTGTGGAAGAATGTCTCATCCACGCTGCCCCTGGGCTTGGAAATGCAGGTCCCGCCATTGCAGGGTAACCGGAAGCTCTCCCACACACTCACTAGGCCTAGGCCAGGACTCGAATTCCCTAATTCTTAAGCGTTTGCTTGCTTGAGTCTACAATACTCTGATTGATAATGATGGGACTGTTCAGATTCCATTGTTATGGGAGTTAATTACATGTATTAAATCACACAAATATTGATAAAAGAAATTAAATACTGCATTATCTATGATATGCATCATTGCACACATATATGAGATATGCTGTATTCATAGAACAGTAATTTTTCACATATGTGTGACATGTATAATATATATGTACAAATATATGCAGTTATGTTACAAGTCTCTGTAGAATCATGGCTATAGAAACAATCAGCTTAAATGTAGTAAATTATTTTCTTTTCCTTAAAAAACACTGGACATATGGTAACATTACTGTTCACCTATTTTTCTCAAGTTAGTCTCACTTTGAAAGTATCTTCTTTGAAGAGGTAAACACCACATTATTATAGTGTTTGCGTGATTTAATCTGTATAAAATTTTTTTGAGAATTACAGTACAAAATTTGATCAATTTTGACAATTTTTTCAAGTGTATAACTGTTCCTCCAATCCTAAAATGAAGTAAAAAGTTTGTTTTGTATTTTTATGTTTAAAGAATATAAAATAGTTATAGAAATAAAAGCATTAGAAATAATAAAAAATTTTACTAAGCAAATTAGTAAGAATTCAACAATGGTTGATTATTAAATGATGCTATCTTCAAATTGTTCACAGTACCAGATATAAACATGTAAGATTTGTTTAAAGAAAAAAAGAAAAAGTAACAAGGATGTTATAAGAAATTCAAAAAGTAAAATATTTGAGTAAAAAAATAAGCATTAACTGCTCTTTTCTATGGTATTTTACACAATAGAGTATTATTCAGCTATAAAAAAGATAATTTTACTGGGGCTATCAGTAGCACAAGTGCCTGCCTGTCAAGTACAAAGTCCTGAGTTCGATCCCTGGTATTACACACAAAAAAAGACAATTTTGAGACTTTTATAGATAAATGGATGAAGCTAGGGACTATATTGGTAAGAGAAATAAATCAGACCCACATGTGCAGACATTGTATTATTTTGCTAATAAGAACCTGAAAGAGTAATGAAAATCTAAAAGGTATAATAGATACTGTAAAAGGGAAAGAAATTTTTCAATAGGAAGGAAAAACTGGAATTAGAAAAAGGACAAAGGAAAAAGAGGCAAA
>NW_004524657.1:4669742-4679306 GCF_000260255.1 Octodon degus
AGAGAGAGAGAGAGAGAGAGAGAGAGAGAGAGAGAATAGTTTGGAGGCAAAAGAGTTTTAATTGGATACCATCATTGTCAATAAATTACTAGCATTAGCATACTCAAAATACTATTCACCATGATCAAATCCAGTTTATCTCAGTCATGAAAGGATGGGTCAGTATATGATATTAATGAAAACAATGAGCCACATAAATAGTAAGAATGGAAAAAACATTTGATAATCTCATCAGATGCAGAAAGGGCATTTGTATAATTCAAAAAACTCTCCTTATTAAAACACAGTACAAAATACATGTAGAAGGAATATACTTCAACATGATAAATGTCATTTATGATAAGACAACTGTTAATACTCTACTGAATGGGGGAAAGCAAAGTCATTTGGTAAGATGCCAAGTAAGATAAGGATCACTACTTTTACTAATTTTCTTCAACATAGTTCTTAATAATCAGGAAAGAGGAAAAAAGGACAGGAGGGAGAGGGAAAAAAGGAAAAAAGAAGGAAGGGATGAGTAAAGAGAGAAGGAGGGGAAAGAAGAAAAATATAGAAAATATATTACAATAGAAAAAAAGAATGGCTTTCTTCATGTTGAAGACAAAAATTAGACTCATGTCTATCACCATGCACTAAACTAAAGCTAAAGATTTAAATATATAGACAGAAACACTAAATCTAGTGATTTTGGAGAAAGGAAAAAGTAGGTGGAAATCTTGAAGACTTAAGGGAAGGTAAAGAGTTCAAAAAAAAACTGCACAAGAAATATTTCAAAGACTCAATAGCTGGGATTTCATCTTACTGAAAATATTTTGGACATGAAAAAATTATCAGCAGAGTAAAAAGAAAACCCACAGTATGGAAAAAATATTAGCTGACTGTCCCTTGGACAGAGGATTTTTATCTAGAATGCATAAAGAACTATTTTTAAAAAATCAGGTTCATTAAATTCAAAGACCTAATCCAAAAGTGGGTATCTGAGATGAATGTACATTTTGCAGATGAAGAAATACAAATAAAAAATTAATACATGAAAAACATTTCAAAAAATTGAAATTAAAACAACTTTTAGATACTATCTCACCCCAGAAATAGTGGTTACCATCAAGAAGTCAACCAATAACAAATGCTGTAGGAGCTGCAGGGAAAGAGGAAGACTTCTCCACTGTTGGCAGGAGTGTAGACTGATACAGAAATGACTACAGAAATCAGTGTAGAAATTCCTTTAAAAACTAGGATTAAAGTACCCATTAGACCCTGCTATCCCCCTCCTGGGTAGTTTTCCATAAGAAATGGAAACATCATACCACAGTGATATATGTGCACCTATGTTTACAGATGTGCAATTTGTCATATCTAAATCTTGGAAATAACCCAGATGTCCATCAACTGAAAAATGAAAAGAAAAAAAAAAGAGATGTGGTGTTTTCTTACAATGGAATATTATTCAGCCATAGAAAAGAGAAATTCAAAGCTTTTATAGGTGAATGGATGCAACTACAGACTACACTTATAAGTGAAATAAATCAGACCAGTGTGTGTGAGAACCTGAAAGAGTAAATAAACTCTGAAAAGTGCAATAGATACTGTAAAAGCAAAATAAACTTTTCAAAAGATAGGAACATCTTGGATGAGGAAAAGGAAACAAGAGAGAAGGAAGGAAAAAATATATATGTATATAAACAGGATAGCTTGGATAATTGTACTCCTGATTTGTACTGATCTATTGAAAGGAACAATTAATGCTTACTTTTTAATTTTTTGACCAAATTTTTACCTATTTTGCATACTAATATATGATAATCTGAACAAATAATTTGAAGACAACAATATGCCATGTTAAAAACTATTGTTGAATGCCTATCTTTTTGTTTAATGAAATTCTATATCATCTCTAATATTTCTTTACTATTTTTGTTCTCTTTAAGAAATCTAATACAATAAAAATATATGTTCTTATATGTGTGACTGTAAAAAAGTAAAAAACAGGGACCAGGAAGATGGCTCAGTGGAACAAGGACTTGCCTGGCAAGCGCAAGAGCCTGAGTTCACTCCCAGGTTCCAAAAAAAAAAAAAAAAAAAAAGAAGAAGGGAAAAAAATTAAAAAGTATTATTTGAATTTCACTTTCAATAGATACTGAGACATATAGAATACCTAAGAAAGGCCACCCAAAACAATTACAATAAATTTAAAGATTCAGTAAAGTTATAAGTTTAAAGAAATATATCATTGCTATACATCAATATTGAATTGTTTGTGATTTAAAAAATCAAGAAAGCAATCTTTCTCTGTGTGTGTGTGTGTGTGTGTGTGTGTGTGTCTTACTATCTGTGAATATCTCCAACAACAAAGTGAACTAAAACTGTGAAGATTCTACACAATAAAAATTATAAAACATGGATATTTTGAAGAGAACACAACAGACTGATAAAACATCCTGTCTTCATGGACTGGAAGGATGAAAAATGTTGAAATGTCTGTAGAACACAAAGCAACTTACAAGTTCATTGCAATTGCTGACAAAATAACAATGTCATTCTTCAAATAACTAGAAAAGTCAATAATATGACTTAAAAGGACCTCAAAAGTCTTAAATACCTAAAGCAATCTTGAGAACTTATAACCAAATAGAAGGCATTACACAACCTGAGTTGAAATCATATAAGTCTTCAGACCAAAATACCATGATATTGAAATAAAACAGGTATTTAGGCCAAAGGAACAAAACAGAGAACCTGGAAGTAAACCCAAGCATGTACAGGCAACTGAATTTTGGGAAAGATGCTAAGACCATCTACTGGATAAAGCACGTAATTTCATGAATGTTTCTGGGTAATTTGGATATTCAAAGGCAGAAGAATTAACAAAAAATTTTATCTCTCATCAGTTACAATGCCAATTCAAACACTACTGAAGACTTAAACTTTAGAAACTATAACTGTGAAAACAAACAAAAAATATACCAAGACATCAGAATGGCCAAGGAGTTTGTTTTGGAAAAGAACACAAAGGTACTGAAAACAAAATAAAAAATGGCAAAGAGACCCAGTCCTAGCCCAGGCCAGGTGAGTGTGTGGGAGAACTTCCAGCTACCCTGTGCCAGGTGGACCTATTGGTCCCAGCCAAGGCTCAGAGTGAGTGAGACCTTCTTCCACCTACTTGGGATGCCCCCACCACTCCGCAGTACCTCCCCTACCCGCCCATCAAGTATGAATTTCGACCATGTTCCACCAACTCCCAGACCCAGTCCTAGCCCAGGCCCAGTGAGTGTGTGGGAGAGCTTCTGGCTACCCTGTGCCAGCAGGACCTACTGGTCCCAGCCCAGGCACAGCGAGGGTGAGACCCTCTTCAACTCCCTTCGGATGATGCCCACCACTCTGCAGCACCTTCCTTACCCCAGCTGCCCAGTAAGAATTTCTGCCACATTCTGGGAACCCCAACATCCAGTCCTAGCCCAGGCTTGGTGAGTGTGTGAGAGAGCTTCTGCCTACTCTGTGCGTGCATGAGCTACTTGTCCCAGCCCAGGTGCAGCGTGGGTGACACCCTTTTTTTACCCTCTTGGGACACACCCCATCACTCCATAGAACACTCCCCCACACCCCAACCACACACTAGGAATTTCTGTCGTGTTTTGGGAACCCCCAGATCCAGTCCTAGTCCAGGCCCAGTGATTGTGTCGGAGAGATGCCTCTCCCACCTACTCTACCTTGTCCCCTCCAGACTCAGCTCAGGTCTGGCATACAGGCCTGGGGTGAAACTCTTCAGCTGCAATCACTGCACAGAGTGTAAGGGACAGAACCACCCAGCTACTCCAGGAGCAGAACATCTTGCGAGAGGGGCACAACAGGTTCAGCCCCAAGGGCAGCAACAAGAAGGAACTGAGCACAGCAGACAGATCCATACCATGCACAGCTGGATAAATTCAAACTTTGTAGATCTACAGGTGAACTTCAGTAGGTGCAAAGGCTATAACTACAACAAAGGTCAGAAGACAGTGCTACACAAAATGACAATGAGAAGGAGCAAAATGCAATCTCAGAACCTAAGCAAACCCATAACAAGTGCAGAGGACACTAACACAGAACAAATTGGGAATCACACAGCTTACAGCAATGAATCAACGGCTTCTGAAATAAAGAAACAGCTGCAGAAAGATATAGAGGAACTCAGATTGGAAATGAAAAAAGAAATCCCTGAAATAATAACATCTACAGTAAAGAATCAAATGCAGAAACATATGAAAGAAGGAAATGCCCATCCAGAACAAGTACAGAAGACACTAGCTCAGCTCAACTGTACAAAATAATAGTGGCGATAGTAAATAAGCAACAGCACAAAGTTATAGACGAACTCAGAGTGCAATTATTTTCTGAAATAAAAAAGAACTCTCAGAACTCGTAGCATCTGAAGTAGAGAACCAATTATAGAAACATAGGGAGGAAACCCAATCTGAAAAAAAAAATGCAATAAAAGAATTTATGTCTGCTTCTAAAGAAGACATTGATAAAAAAACATAGAGGAAATTAGAAAAATGAAGGATTCCTTGAGTGAGCAATACAGGAAAGAAATAGATCGCATGAAGGAGAGTCAAAGAGATATAGAGGAAATCAAAATCTCAAACACAAGCTTGCAAAACAGTTTAAGTGAAAGTGAAGACAGTTTCAGATGTTGAAGATGCTGGTGAAGCTAGGGAAAGATAAGAAAGGATCTCTGAAAACCAACTAGGATGCAGGAAAAAATAATACATCGCCTGCAAGATTATGCAAAGATGAACAATGTGAGACTAATAGGCATCAATGAGAAAGAAGGAGTCAATACAAATGACATTAAAAAAAATATGAGCAGAAGTAAAACCAGAAAACTTCCCAAATATGAGGAAACATTGTGATATTCAGGTAAATGAGGCATACAGAATGCCAAGTAACCTCAAACCAATTAAAAACTCAGAAGCCTTATAATAGTCAAGATCCCAAAAATTCAGCACAAGAATAATATACTGAAAGCCACTAGAGAAAAGAAGCAGATCACATTCAAAGGAAAATCCATCAGAACTATGGCTGAATTCTCTACACAAACCATGCAGGCAAGAAGGAAATGGAGCAGAGTACCTCAATTCCTCTATGAAAAAAATTTCAGCCCAGAATACTATACCCTGCAAAACTCTCTTTCAAGTTTGATGGAGAAGCGAAATACTTTCATGAAAAAGAACACTTAAAGAATTTCATGATTATAAAGCCAACCCCTCACAGGCTACTGAAAGATTTTCTAGAGAGGGACCAAAATGATCAGAACTTCATGAATGAGATCAGAACCAAACAAATAAATAGGGCAAACAATTAAACACAGGAGAAAAAGGAGTAAATGAAAACAGTTAAACAACATGTCAATCATAAGTCAATATATCTCAATTGTAACCATCAGTGTGAATGGACTCAATTCACCAATTAAGAGAAATAGACTGGCACAGTGCACTATGAAAAAAAATCAAACAAAATGCAGTAAACAAGAAACACATTTAATTCATGAAGACATTAATAGGCTGAAAGTCAAAGGATGGAACAAAATACTACATGCCCCAATGCCTCAGAAAAAAGCAGGGTCAGCAAACCTATTCTCAGACAGTCTCAACTTCAAACCAACAATGATCAAGCAAAAAAAAGAAGGCCACTATATACTGGTTAGGGGAAAATTCAAGAGGAAGAGGTAACATTAATAAATATATACGCACCAAACACGTGAGCACCCAACTATATAAAGCAAATCTTAATGGACATGAAAAATCTAATATCCAATACCACAATTGTAACAGGAAACTTTAACTCCTCCTTATCCCAAAACATAGATCAACCAGACAAAAACTTAGCAAAGAAATAACAGAAAAGAATGAAAGCTTGAAAGAAATGGACTTGGTGGACATATACAGAGTGTTCCACCCAAACACAGCTGAGTACACAATTCTATCAGATGCACTTTGGTCATTTTCTAAAATAAACCACACACTGGTCCATAGGTCATGCTTAAATATATGTAAGAAAACAGAAATTATTCCATGAACATTATTTGACCACAGTGCAATGAAAATGGAAATAAATGACAAAAGAAATGAGAAAAAAACCTTAAATGCATGGAAATTAAATGACGCCCTACTCAACAACCAAAGGGTCACAGATAAATTAAAAAAGAAATTCAACAATATCTACAATGCAAAGAAAATTCAAGCACAACTTATCACATTTTATGGGATATGATGAAAGTAGTTCTCTAAGGGAAATTTATAGCTGTGAACTCACACATTAGGAAAACAGAATTGGAACAAATAAATACCCTAACGCTACACATTCAACAACCAGAAAAGGAATAGCAAACCAAACACAAGGCCAAAGACAGGAAGAAATCATAAAGATTAGAGCAGAAATTTATTCAACTGAGACCAAGAAAACAATTAAAAAAGCAAAACGCTGGTTTTTTGAAAGATTAAATAAAATTGAAAAGCCACTAGCCAATTTCATCAAAAACAGGAAAGAAAAAATTCAAATAAAAGCAATAAAGAATAGAAAGGGTGTAACTACCACAGACCCAGTGGAAATTCAGAAGATTATTAATAGCTACTTTGAGAATCTTTACTTTCACAGAATAAAAGACACAGATGTAATGGAAAAATTCTTAGAAAGGTACAAATTAGCACAATTGAATTGACAAGATATAACCACTCTCAATAGCCCAATAGCAGCCAATGAAATACAAGATGTAATTAAAAACCTACAGACAAAGAAAAGTCCAGGTCCGGATGCATTCACAGCTGAATCTACAAGAAATTTACAAAAGAGATAGTCGCTATATTCCTCAAACTCTTCCATAATATTGAAAAGGAAGCAATACTTCCAAAATCATTCCTGGAGGCAAGTATTATATTGATACCAAAACCTGGGAAAGACGCAACTCAGAAAGAGAACTACAGGCCAATCTCAATCATGAGCATAGATGCCACAATCCTCAATAATTCTTAGAAAATAGAATACAGCAAATCATCAAGAAGATCATACACCATGACCAGGTAGGATTCATCCCAGGGACACAAGGATGTTTCAATGTTCGAAAATCTATCAATGTAATACACTATGTCAATAGAGTGAAAATTAAAAACCACATGATCATCTCCATTGATGTAGAAAAGGCTTTTGACGAAGTCCAACACTCATTCATGCTCAAAGTACTAGAGAAAATTGCAATAGATGGCCTCTACTTCAATCTCATAAAGGCCAGTTATGATAACCCAACAGCTAACATAATCCTAAATGGGGAAAAATAGAAATTTTTTACTCTTACATCTGGTACAAGACAAGGATGTCCTCTCTCACCACTCCTATTCAATATAGTTCTGGAATCATTAGCTACAGCCATTAGACAAGAGAAAGAAATAAAAGGAATAAGAATAGGTAAAGAAGTTAAATTATCTTTTTTTGCAGATGACATGATACTTTACTTGAAAGACCAAAAAGTCCACCGAGAAGCTACTAGAATTAATACAGCATTCAGTAGCATAGCAGGATACAAAGGCAATACCCAAAAGTCAATAGCATTCCTCTACACAGAGGACAAACACACTGAGATGGAAATTATAGAAACAATACCTTTTACAATAGCACCGAGGAAAATGAAATACCTTGGAATTCATCAAACAAAAGGAGTCAAAGATCTTTTCAAGGAAAATTACAGTACTCATAAAAAAGAGATTGCAGAGGATTTCAGAAAATGGAAGGATATTCCATGCTCCTGGATAGAAAGAACCAACATTGTGAAGATGTCACACTCCCAAAATTGCTGTATAGATTTATGAGGTTGAGAAATCATTCCTAAAATTTATCTGGAACCATAAAAGACCTAGAATAGCAAAGGCAATCCCAGGTGATAAACACAAGGCAGAAGGCATTACAATTCCTGACTTGAAATTACACTACGAGCCTACTGGGATAAAATCAGCATTGTACTGGCAAGAAAATAGACCTGAGGATCAAAGGAATAGTTTAGAAGATGCTGAAGCCCCTAGGAATCCACTCAGCCACCTGATGTTTGACAATGGGGCCAAACATACTCACTGGAAGAAAGATAGCCTCTTTAACAAATGGTGCTGGAAAAACTGGCTCTCTGCATGCAGAAAAATAAAACTTGGCCCAGGTCTATCACCATGCACTAAACTAAAGTCAAAATGGATTAAAGATCTAAACATTAAAGCAGAGACACTAAATCTGCCGAAAGAGAAAGAAGGAGGAACTCTTGAGGATATAGGAATAGGGAAAGACTTCATGAACAGAAATCAAATACACGGGAAACAGTTGAAACAATTAACAACTGGGACCTGCTCTTACTGAGAAGTTATTTCATGTCAAAAGAAACTACCAATAAAGTGAAAAGGCAACCCACAAATTTCAAAAATATCGTGACATATAAGTACTCAGACAAAGGTCTGCTCTCTGGAATTTATAAAGAATTTAAAAAACACTATGGCCCCCAAATTTAAAGACCTAATCCAGAAATGGGCATCCGAGATGAACAAATGTTTCTCAGAGGATGAAATTAAAGAAGCAAATAAATATATGAAAAAATGCTCCACATCACTAGCCACGCAAGAAATGCAAATTAAAACAAAATTGAGATATCATCTCACCCCAGAAAGAATGATTATAATAAGGAAATCACCCAACAACAAATGTTGGAGAGGTTGTGGGGAAAACAGAACCTTTTCCACTGCTGGTGGGAATGTAGACTTGTGCAACTACTTTGGAAATCAGTGTGGATACTCCTTAGCAAACTTGGACTGGAATTCCCATTGAAACCAGCTATTTCTGTATTGGAAATTGTCCCAGAGTATCTGAAAACATTATATCATAGGGATATATGTGTGCCTATATTTATAGCAGCACAATTTGTGATAGCCAAATCTAAGAAACAAACAAGATGCCCATCACCTGAGGAATGGTTGAAAAAGATGTGGTATTTTTACACAATGGAGTATTACTTACCTATAAAGAATGATAAACTCGAAGTCTATATGCTGAATTGGATGCTATTTGAAGATATACTCATAAGTGAAATAAACCAGACACACATGTGTAAATATCATGTAGTCTCCCTAGTATAAGAACTCAAAAGAGAGTCCCAGCCCAGGCGCAGAGTGGGCCGGACCATCTCCCAGCCCCTTGGGCTGCCCCCACACCACTCCGCAGTGCCTCCCCCACCCCACCTGCCGAGTAGGATTTTCTGCCGAGCTCCGGGAGTCCCCAGACCCAGTCCTAGCCCAGGTCCGGTGAGTGTGCGGAGAGCTTCCTCTTCCCTCCAACTCCACCTTGCCCCCTCCAGGCACAGCTCAGGCCTGGCATACACGCCTCAGGTGTAATCCTGAAGCTGCAACCTCTGCAGGGGAGAATGTAGAGAACAGATCCAACCAGCTAGTCCAGGAGCAGAACATCTCACCACAGGTGCACAACAGGTTCACCCATAAGGGCAGCAGAGGAAAAGACTGAGCACAGCAGCCAGACCCAAGCCAGACGCAGCTGGATAAGTCC
>NW_004524657.1:4683920-4709837 GCF_000260255.1 Octodon degus
CAGTTATATGTAGAAGATGGGCAAGGCAATGATCCTGAGAATCTTCAGAAGATTTTTTAATCTAGCAGTTAATTGGAAAGATTTTCACCCTGACTAACTATATATACTGATACCTGTGAACTAAGCACTGCACTGAGGATCGTAATCTGTAATAGTAGGTTCATGTTTGGAGTGCCTGTCATTCTGGTCTTCTGAATACGTGAAGCTTGTCATTACTTGCCAGTTGCTACTGTGCTGTCTCTTGGGTAGATGATTGTTGAAAAAGAAGGGGGTGGTGAATGAAGTCAAGAGACAGGAAAAGGAATATTGTGGGACTGTCCTGCTTCAAGGTTGTATATGGTTAGGTTTTGGGACTTAAGTGTAAACATAAGAAGTATATAATTCTTTATGCCTATTTTTTAAAATATATACTAATTTTTAAATGTTTTTTCATCATATTCTGTAGGTACCTAAAGTTCAACATATCAATACTTGCTGAAAAATACATGATCCATGTTCTGCCTAAAATGTTTGATATTCAGACAGATAGAGAGGTTAAGCTTAACAGCCTAAGTTGTATGGTAATAACAATAAGCTTGTCTTCTGAATGGTTAACAACCTAAGTTTGCAGACCAAAATTAGAGAGAAATGAGGGCTGCAAGGAAAGCCAACATTTAGGCCCTAGCCTTTCAAGGTCAATTAAGACTCAGGACATATGAGAACTTGTACTGTAACGTCATGTAACTCGGTATTTTCCCGAATTTTCTGATCAAGGAGATTATGGGGCCAAACAGGAAAGTGATCCATGATGTAGGGTGTGCCTAAGGAGAGTCACATGGAGAGAAAACATTCTCTCAGGTTTTCACAGGGAGCACATTGGCCAAGCAATTACCATGACTCATCCACACGGCTGACACTGACAAAGGTTCTACAATCTGAGTTACAGGATCTCATGATAAATCCTGAGGCAATTTCACTGACCTTATCAGACCCAAAAGCTACAACTCTTGTTGCATAGGTCCTGCTTTACCTTGGTCTCAACCATCCAGCAGAAAAGTATAAAAATGAAGTATAAGAAGTAAAGCCATGGTGTTATGTTCAGCTGTAGGGCACTCATGTCAAAAATTTCTGATACTGTCAGTCAAGTGGAAAACCCAATACTATTATGGACCACTGAACTCTATTAGAATATTTTACTGAGTTTATACACCTATAATATTTAAATGATGGAATTTAACAAAAAAAGGGGATACAGACAAATTTCCATTTGTATCTGTGTTTTCAAAGTAGTTAGGATAAATATATAGTTACATTCTCTTAATGAATAGAGGGATTTGTTCTAATGGTATTTTTAAATAGGATATCAAGTCTGCATCTTGTACACTTGTAAAGCAATTAACCACTAGGAAGAATGTATGCAATGTGTTAATTATTGAAACTGTGCTACCAATTTGATTTGAAAAAAATAAAATAAAAACCTTCTGACATTGTCAGTCTTATGGATAACCCACTACCATTATGGACTACTGGACTATATTCATATATTTTGCTGAATTCATGCATCTCCAATATTTAAATGACAATGGAATACCCTTCTCTGACAAAACTAAACAAAAAAGGGGGATACAAATAAACAACCATTTAGTATCCGTATATTCAAAGTATTTAGGATAGAGATACAGCTGCATTTTCTTAATTCAAGGAATTTAGAGGTTTATTCTAATAGTGTTTGTGGACAGGATATCATGTTTGTTTCTTGAACAATGAACATTCACAAAGACAGTAATTTGCAATGTATGAATTATTGAAACTGTGTTACTAATCGTTTTAAAACTGTTGCATTGCTATTTGTTCTCAATAAAATTATTTAGGAAAAAATGGCAAATGGGATTACAGCCAACTAAAAACTTCTGCACAGCAATGAAGGCAATTGACAGAGTAATGACATAACCTACACAATAGGAAACCAAATTTACTCATTATACATCTGAAAAGAGGTTGATATTCAGAATATCAGTAGCACCAAAATCAATCACAGAACAAAAGTAACCTAATTTAAAAATAACCCACAGACTTCAAGGGCCATTTTCAAGAAGACACACTCACAGCAAACAGGTACATGAAACAATGCAGAGCATCAGTAATTGCCAGAGAAAAGCAAATCAAAACCACAGTGAAATAGAATATCACCCCAATAAGAATGACCAGTAAAAAATGAAAAATAATAAGTGCTGGTAAAGATGTGAAGGAAAGAAAATCATTCTATGCTGTTCATAGGAATACAAAATAACACAATTATTGCATAAGAAAAAAAATCACCTAGATGTTTTTTCCTCAAAAATTTAAAAATAAAACTTTCATAAATCACATGATTAATATTAGTGGACTATGTCATGATATGCTGAAATACATATATCAAGGAGACCCACACTCTGCTGTTCATTGCAGCCTATTTCACAATGAGTGCTAAATGCTGACAATCTAAGTGTCTAACAGGCTTCAGAGTAAATAAAGGAAACAGTATTACATGTACCATGTACATCTGGAGTACTACGCAACCATGAAAAAGAATAAAACCTGTGCATTTTCAGATAGCACTCAAAATCATTAGGTTTAATGAAATAAGCTAGACCAAATAAGACAAGCATGGTGTGATTTCATTAGAAATCTAAAACAGTTGGTAGTATGGAATTTGAAAGTTGAATAGTGATGATCAAAGTTTAGAGAGTACAGATGGGAGGGATGAGAAAATGTTGATCCATTTTTACTACCTTACAGTTACTTAGAAGCAAGAAAAGCTGATATGTTTCTCCATAAAGGAATAAAGATATTTAATGTTACAGCTTGTTTCTAGATATTTTCCCTAAATCTCACGCAGTGATAGGGGGAACATTACCAAGGTGAGCGATTCTAGAGTGGGCAATGCTGGGATTGAATGTGTGATGCTGAGATGAAGGCTGCCCCACCCTGAGTGCGAGTGCTCTCCGCCTTAAGGGTGGGAAGGCTGAATGAAATATAAAGCTCAAAAAAGGCCAGCTACTACTTCTCCCCTACTTCACTGCTTTGCTGCCCTCCTCCAGCCATGAGCGGTGCCTGCTATGCAGCGCCTACATACCAGGCCAACCTGCCTCGGAGCCGGCCAAGTGTGAACTGAACCCTCTACAATCTGAGCTAAATCAATCTTCTTCCTTTCAATTTTTATTGAAAAATTGTCTCAATAATGAGAAAATGTAACGACAATAATAAGAAAATGTAACTAAGTATACTGGAGGTGGGGCTGTTGCTATCAGCATACATACCATGTCATTCAAAAGCCTTTGGAATTGGCTTGTGGAAAAGAGTTTGAAAAGATTTGGGGATCCTGGCTGAAGAAGCAGTCCTGAAATGCCTTAAGCTGTACTTGATGAGAGATTCTTGTCAGAGATCAGGAGACCAGAATGCTGATAGAAATGTAGGCAGTAAAGACCAGTCTCAAGAGGTTTCCATTAGAAACAAGGGCTGCATTGACTGTTGGACTCATGAGCATGTCTATTATACTTTGCCAGACAATTTGTCTGTATGTTGCTCATGTCCAGCAACTTTAAAGAAGACTGAAATTAAGGATGGTGGACTAGTTAATTACAAGGAAGAAATTTTAAGACAGTCTAATTTTGAAGGGGTGGTCTGGCAATTGTTGGGGGCTTTTAGTCAGAACTAATTTGAGAATAAAGAGCAGAGAGCCCAGAAAAATGACCTAAAATTTTGATTTTTAGGCAGAAAGTTCCTGTAAAACTAGAGCCTACAAAAACATATTTCAGAAGCTGACAGTAGGAAACAGCCTGAGGACATCACAAGAACCAGCAAGACCTCACCCTTTGCACCCTCAAAATTGCTAATATGAAGGACTTCACTTCGAGAAAAAAAAAGACCCAGAGTACTATGTTTCATAGGCAGCAACCTATGAAAATTTTCCTTAATTTGGTTCCTAGTGCTCAGCAACCCAGGCACTCAACCTCTACAGCAAAAGCAATGAAGTCTGAACGCTGCTTCACCTGGTGGTAGACACTTATCAACCACTGGTACTGGTTTGTGGTGGATGCAGAATGCAAGAGTTGTGGGTCCAGTAGAGCTTCCTCCCACATTTCAGAAGAAGGCCTGGAAGGCCAGGCAGTGTGCCCCTGAGAGGGCAGTATGTGAAACTATAAGTGTAAAGTTGAAGCTTATGGTGTAGTGGAGATTCTGGAAGGTAAGAGAAAATAAGAAGGTGGATATTGCTGTGAAAAGCTGCAGGGAGTGATCGAAGCCATCCAAAGATAAAAGCCATGGGAGCTACAACCACCAACAACATTGTAGGGGCAGAGTTACCCAAACTCTTTAGAGTTCACAGCTTGACTCAGATGCTGGACATGAAACTATGGGAACTAATGCTTACCCTGCTGAGATTTGGACTTTTTTTGCTTGTCTTCCTTTCTATCACCCTCAATATACCTCTCAGAATAGTAATATTTATCATCTGCTATTGTGTGTGGAAGTGAGTAACTTTCATTTCATTTGTACAGAGACTCATAATTAAGAGTTTACCTTAAATCTCAGGGGAGACTTTGGACTTGGATTTTTCAGCAATGCTGGAACTGTTGAGTCACTACTCTTAGAAATGGACTGAATGCCTTTTGCATAAAGAAACCTTCATTACTCTTTGGGAGCTTAGCAGAGGAATGTTATGGCTTGTATCTAGATGTCCCTTTAAAGCCTCATGCAGTCTTAGGTAGAGCTTATGACTGGTTCCAAGGTGTGTGATGCTGAGATTAAGTGTGCAATGCTTAAGTGTTCCCCTCCTTGGGTATGAGTGCTATTTACCTTAATGGCAGGTAGTCTGGATGAAATATAAGGGAAAGTGGGCTGCTCCTGCTTCTTTGGAATTTTCGTATTTTACAGCCTTCTACTTATGTGGACAGTTTCTCATCTGTGATGTCCTCATCCATGCCACCATGCCTTGGAGCCAGACAACTATGAACTGACTCTTCTACAAACCAAGCTAAATCTTTCTTCATCCAACTTTGAATATTGGTTATTTCACCTCAGCAGTGAGAACAAGTAAGTTACCAATATATACTGTATACTTCTAAAACGTAGAAGAAACATTTTGAGTTTTCACCATAAAGAAATTATATTATTTGAAGAGATAAATGTGCTTCATTTGACTTAAATATTATGTAATATGCACATATATTGAAACTTATGTGGTATACTATTAGTATATATGTTTTATATTGGTTACTTTCATGTTTAAAAATGATAATAGCAAATTAGTAAAATATGATATGTAGAAAATTCAAAAATTATTTTGGGCTTTGTACATGTGTGTACTTTTCTGTATTATAACACCCCACTAAATGGCAAATCAAACACAAGAAGAAATAAAACTACAGTGTTATTGAAATGGTATAAGTTTTGGAAGTCATATAGTAGTTGAGATTTCACTGAAAAACAAAAGAGATAAGAATCTGTAATCTGCACAACTTAAAGGACTCCTAAAGTCTTATCATCTGAGAAGATCCTATCTGTTTCCTATTCACTCAACATAAAGTACAACTGCACAAGCTACACATATTCATCACAAATACATAGCTTAACATTTATCTTCTCATACAAGGAAAAGGCCAATCATACTAATAAATCATTATGATGATAGAAAAATAAATAAGTTCTTTATCTGGTGGAATTTGAGAGATAGCAAATGAATGAAAATCTGAATATTGATAAGAAACCATCTCTTCAAAGAAAATATTGTAAAGATATAAAACTATAGACATTCATGATAGCGTATATCTTCTACAGAAAATAAATAACAAAAGCTATAGTTTGGCCTATTCACTCCCTGTCCAGGGTCTTTCTTTGAGAGATACTATCCTTTTGCTTGTTGTGAAGAAAACAAGTTGCACTGATTTGCAGTAGCCACCTCTTCCCCAGAAATCTCCCTGGGCTTATTTCAGGTTGGAAAAAGGGTGATGTTCTCTCATGCAGTCTGTGCATTTGCACTATCATTTTCATTTAAAATTTATAAATATTTCAGAAATAATTATTTAGGCTTTCATGTATATAAGCCACTGTGCTATACAGTGTGAAAGACAAAAGGAACAATAGAATCAATTAGTAACTTAAAAGGGTTTGCACTAGAAAATAAGTACTATATGTGGTTAAATGTAGCCAAAGGAACATAAAAAACACTTCAAATGAACGGGCCCTCTATTCCTACTGAAAAATTTTGTATTGCGTCATGGTATCTGTAACATTTGAAAAGATCAACTAGAGGC
Source organism: Octodon degus (assembly GCF_000260255.1). Taxonomy (NCBI): domain Eukaryota; kingdom Metazoa; phylum Chordata; class Mammalia; order Rodentia; family Octodontidae; genus Octodon; species Octodon degus. The sequence goes on from NW_004524657.1 coordinate 4,690,193, forward strand.
TATACTTATAAATGAATTAAATCAGACCCACATGTATAAACATCATATTGTCTCCCTAGTGTAAGAGTTTGAAAGAATAAATAAAATATGAAAGGTACAATAGATATAGTAAAAAGGAAAAAAACTGAGCAAAAGGAATAAACAATTGCAAAGAAGGAAAGTAGTTAAGATATGTAAAAAACTGAAGGAAAAACATCATGTATGTATATATACAGGATAGCTAAGATGATTGTACCACTAATTTCCATCGGTTTTTTAAAGGTAGCAGTTAATGATTAAAATGTTTAGTTTGACCAATTTTACATACTTGTATCTGGTAATCTGAAGATAGCAATGTGTGACACAACAACCACTGTTGAATACTTCTCTTGTTTTTTTCTTAAGTTGTGTATCATTTCTACTGTCTTTATTATTTTTCTATTCTCTTTAAAATAAAAAGAAGAGTGCTGCCATTTAGAGCTCTGTGGAAAAGAAAGCTTTATATACCAGTTTCACCATCTTTTGAATAGCTGTAAAAATTGCACACTATTCCTCAATTTCTTCACTGTTTCTATTATAGAAATAATAGGTCACTATACTAAATTGCATTATGAGTTTTTGGTTTAGTTTTGCAATAATATGGATAGAACCCATGGAGATAGCTTTGTCCTGAGCTATATCCCTAATCCTTTTTTTAATCTTTTTTCAATTTTGAGTTGTATGACACCTGCATGACTGACTTGGATAAATTATCCCAGTGCTTTATGCCCCTCATAAATTTTCTTTAGAAAATTTTAAAAAGACAGCTGAAGGAGAGCAAGAGGATTCTCTGTAAAAATGTCTGTAAAAGGATAAGGTGTACACAGAAGGCTTTCATTAATTTATACATAAATTCAATTAGAAGAATTGGACAGGGAAAAACATCACTATTAAACTAAAACTTTCTTATAAGGAATATCAAATGATATCATGGTAAGTCATCTGTGTACGGTGATGAATAAGATTATAGAGATTGATAGATGATAGATGATAGATAGATAGATAATGGGAAGAAGATTATACATATAGATAGATAATAAATAGGTAGATAGATAGATAGATAGATAGATAGATAGATAGATAGATGATAGATATGATAAATACATGCTAGAAATATAGAGATATAGAAATACATGTATATACATGTCATTATTTTATACAATCTGGTGGTAAAGGCAACCAGGAAATGTATTTAAGAGGTAAGTGATTTAATCAGAATTCTATAAGTGAGGTGATGCACTCCTCCAGAGCTGCCCACACCCTGAAACCTGATTGGCCAGAAGCTGGAGGATGGGCCTGGAGTGGACTCCGGCATGAGTCTCAGTGGTAGCAGCAGTGGCAGAGGCAGTGGCTCCAGAGGAAGAGAATGAAAAAGGAAAAGTGATCCTTTCTGCAGACGATGGTATAATTGCCTTTTGATGTTAATGTATCTGGATGAACCTCAACTACCCAGGGACTTCCAAACACTGCTGCTCCTAATCTTCAGTCCTCTTTTGATCACTTTAGAACTAGGATTGCCAAGGATCTGGATGCACTGAAGCACATGAACCCAAGAGTACGTGTATCCGTCTGATACCACTGCTGAGTAGGGCTGCATTCTGGTGTTAAACACGGACAACATGAGGACTGACTTTCTAATTAAAACCATTGCTAAACAGGACAAGGCTGTGCTGTTAATAGGTGACCAAGAACAGCCAAAATAGTAAAAATCAAAGAATTCATGTCAGAGTATGATTCTGCAAGTCACATGATCAAAAGTCTGAACTTTTCTTCTGCAAACACCCCTCTGATGTTTCAGGTACTGGCTTTATGGTACTGCTCATTAAAACCAAGTTTGTGATGCACCATGGAAGGCTCACAGCACAACTTTACTCAGGTGATGTGTTCACTAAATCTCATCTGAACTTCCATAGCCATAAAATATTCCTGACTTTTCTCCCATAACTTCTGTTATTTACTGCAACAGACCCTCTCATTGCTTGGATTGTGATGTATAATTGTAAATTGTGCAGAAACATAAGGTGTACAGAAAGTTCCACAAGTCTTAATACTGTTTAAAATAGAAGCCTGTGAACATGGAAAATACCAAAGTGAGAGTAATACCAAAAAAATAAAATTCTATAAGTGAACAGTCATCTGACAGTAATGTTTGGTAAACATCAGAGTTTCATCAGGATGAAGTAGAGAAATGGCTAGAGATTATGAAATACACACAAGTATGCTTTAGATGGAGGGTCTCAGTAGTAATACATCATCAGTAAGAATGTGTATGAAATTTCAGTGTTCAGAAATGAATGGCAGGTTTCCTAATACATTAAGGACTGTAAATTATGATGAAATCCATTCCTCATAACTTTTTTGGTCACAAAACATTAGATTGTTTGTTCATTTTCAAGTTTTTTAAGACACTCATTAGGCATTTATTCTAGATGAAAGCAGTAAGATCTAAGGTCCTAAGCTGGTAATAAGACAGGTAATCAAGAAAAGCAAGAATATGGGAATTTGTGACTCTTGATATTGGAGTTCTATGTAGATAAACTTTGACAGCAGTACTTCATTTTCACTTCCAGGCAGCAGTGCCCAGTTGGAACCCCATGACCTTTGAAGCCTCATAATGGAATCTCATGACTACGAAGGCTGGCAGAAGCCTGGGGTTATTCAAACCCATGATCAGTGAGGCCTGACTGCTACTTAACCTTTTCCAGAACTCAAGGCCACTGCATCAGTCTTCAGGAATGCAGATGTGAAATCAAGTCCATCTCACATGGATCATAGGTTCCATCTGGTACCAGGGTAGATCTAGAGCCCACATATTTGCTTGTATTCAGGGACAATGAGTATCTTTGAAGTATAGGGTTTTACTGTGGTTCACCTAGTTTTGGTATCCAAAACAAAATACTATGCTTATTTCTCTTCCCCTCAAGCAGATATTATCTGTTTCCATGATGTGCTGCCTGGATTTGAGGGCAGAATCACACTGAACACAAAGCTTATACTACTCTTTTTATTAAGTATTATTCTTATGGTATAATCAGATTCTGTGATTGCTCAACCATTTGTTGTTTTGTTTTCCTCTTGAGAAAGTATTGTCAAATGTGAGTGACTGTTCAAGTTGATGTTTCTACAGGACGAAGATCATTAATAATTCTATTCTGTCATTTAATTTCACTTTCAAAACCTCCCATCTCTTTTAGTGTTTTTTTAACATCTGTATATCTTTTATGATGAAGCTTATATTCAAATATTTTGTCAGTTTTTAAATTAACTTGTTAGTTTTCTTATTATTCACTTTGATCAAGAATTCTTACATTGTATCAAATATATGACTTGCAAATATTTTTATGGGTTATGATCACCACAAAATCATATTAGTCTACTACATTGATAATGTTGCATTGATTAGAAATAGTGAACTCATGTAAGTATCCATTATATTTGCATACCACAGAAGTTCAAAAATATCCAGTAAACCTCTACCTCAGTATTATCCTTTTAAGAAACAGTTCTTATCCTGGATGGGATCATTGCAGAGCCAAGCATTTAGCTCTAGACAGGTTCTATTTCAAAAGTAAAGTTACATAAACAAGTGGCCCAAATTTCTACAATCTGCAATCACACTATACTTATTTCCCTCTCCAACCTAGCATCAATGGTCCCATATGGAGTTCACAAGATCCATTATCAGAGGAAAAGAAAAGCCATGCCTTTCTTGATAATTGTTCTGTAAGATATGAAGGAACCATCCAAAATTAGCCACATCAATCAAAGCTACTGAGACATCTCTGCAGAGTAGTAATGATAAAAAAACACTACCATCATACAGAAGTTTCAGCACCTGGCTGTTCAATCATTTAAACTAAGTATTCTGTTATCTATGAATTCTTGGGTTCTGATCAATTTTTGGCTGCAAGGTCAGTAAGCCAGAATAAGTATGATTGAATGGTTGTTTAAAATAAAATTTGGCCAGGGAGTTGGCTCAGTAGAAAAAGCGCTTGCCTGGCAAGTGCAAGGGTCTGAGTTCAATCCCCTGTTCTGCAAAAACAAAAATAAATAAATAAATAAATAAAATAAAATTTGGAGTAACACAATGCTGCTTATATGTCTTAAAGGCAATAAACATAGAGATTACAATATTTCATTCAGGTGACCTAAAGACAAATAATGTATTGCACTTAAAGAATATAGAATTAGCTTGTTCCAATTTTTAAAGGATGAAACATTCAAATTCTTGCTCATTTTAATTCCCTGTTCAATTACCCATTAGACACTTTGTTATAGTATCATTTTAACTTCTGTAATAAAAATTTAAATTTCCTCATTAAAAAAGCCATATTGTAAAACATTTAAATATAATGAATTTTGTATTTTTTTTAATTTAAGGAAGACTGAGACAATTTCCTTCCTATTCTGTCACTTTTTTGTCCATACCCACAAAATTTAATCTTCAGTCTAATCTGTTACCTTTGTGAGGTAGTGAATCTCTTAAGACTCACCAATGAAGTAGAAACACATCCTTAGAAGTCAAAGATCTTTAGTAGTCAGGGGAAGACAAATTTTTCTCTTTACTCTTATGAAAACACTGAGCTAACAGTATTTTCTGGTTGTTTATTACTTCCTCCAGTTTTGTAACTTCCTCCTTATTTATTCTTCTTTCCTATTTCTGTTTATTTCTCTATGTGTTATACAAGTAGAATTCTTACAAAAAGTGAAATGTATCATTTTCCAACCAAATAACAGGAATAAAAGGCACTTCAACAGACAATTGAATTAATGATATTTACCTGTGTTCAAACATAAACCTACTGCCCTAATGGAATAATGTGATGTATGTCTCTACCTTGTATACTTGTATTAAAATAACAGACACCATATTTAAACCATGTTTGGAGAAATACACTAGTTAGCACTATATTCATTTATAAAACCACACAGAAGAACATACAAGTTTGGAAAATGTTTTGTTTTCTTCTTTAATTATCATAGCTTAAACACATAATTAATTTTTATATAATTCTAAATGACATACACAAATCTTTAATGAACTCCATCAGATACTAACGGCTGAAGCTATGACTATTGTAATAACTTAACATGTACCAAAAAATAATGGAATCTTACTTGCTTGTAAGATTTTGTAACTATTTTTAAAAAGCTATATTATAGTATAATTCTAAACATTTCCCCTTAGTGCTTTCATTAATGAGTCTATTACTTTCTTATTTCTTAAGCTGTAGATGATGGGATTTAACACAGGAATTATGACTGTGTAAAATAAAGAGTCCATCATATCTTGATCATCCGCTTGTGAAGATGCAGGATGCATGTACATGAAGACAAGACTACCATAATATAAACACACAGATAAAAGATGAGATCCACAGGTGGAGAAAGCTTTCCTTGTGCTTTTTACAGACCTCTTTTTTAAAATTGCAAAGAGCACAAATGTATAGGAGACAATAACAGTCACACCAGTGAATAATTGAATTGAACCTGACACAATAAAAAGCATTAAATAATGAATGGAAGTATCAGTACAAGAAATCTTTAACAGTGGTACAATGTCACAATAAAAATGGTGTATTATATTGGAATTGCAGAACGTTAATCTGAATAAAAGTCCTTCATGTACTGAAGAATTAATAAAACCACCTACAAATGATGACACTAATAGCTGGATGCATCTTCTATTGGTCATAATAACTGGATAAAGTAAAGGTTTACATATGGCAACATAGCGATCATAAGCCATTGCTGCCAAGAGAAAACATTCTACTGTGGCACTGATTGCAAAGGAAAAGAATTGTACCATGCATTCAGAGAGAGAGATCAACTTACTCTTGCCTAACAAGTTGACCAGAATCTTTGGTGTCACAGTGGATGACAACCAGGTATCCACAAAAGCTAAACTCCCAAGAAACAAGTACATGGGGATGTGAAGGTGAGGGTTACTCCAGATGAGAACCATCAGACCAAGGTTTCCCACCATGGTAATGAGGTATACTGTGATGAACACCAGGAACAGGGGGATCTGCCATTCTAGTTGATATGGGAGTCCTGTGAGAACAAACTCTGTCAGCAATGCTGTAGTTTTATTTTCCATGTTGTCAATGGATGTTTCTTGAAAAGAAATGAAAAATTAACATTGTTGAAGTGTTTACAATGTGAAAAGTTTTGGACACTTCAAATAGAACCATATACATATAGCAATGCCTTCTGTTGCTCTTATTTTACACTGTTAACTACTAGACACTGTTTAGAGAGAACTAAGAGAATCAATTATTTGAATTTACTGAATTTCAGAAATATATACAGTATAATAAAGAAAATTATTCTAAGTGTGTGTGTTAAGTTTATATGAACACCAGAAAGATTCTGAGTTTGACTAGTGGATTCAGGTTCAAGGAAAAATTCTATGAGTATTAAATAAATAGAAAGCCATAGGAAATACCTTATGCTTCACTCTCCAGGCAATAGCCATGCACTAAAACCTCTCAGGACATATAATGGTCAGTGAGAGATCTTTTAAATGGTTGTAATTATAGAAAAAACAGTAGAGGATGCAATAAGGGGAAACAGGATTCAGAGATAATAATCAGGAAGTTCTTTCCATTGTCCACAAATGCTAAACCAGATCATGTATCAGATTGTCTGGGGAGTTTTATTGCCAGTGCACAAACTGGCAATAAAATAGATTGCTATATAAAAAGATATCATAGTTCATAAATGAAGTTTTGAAATATGTGTTTGTAAAATACTATGCACAACTCATATGCATGTGGCTACTTCCTGTTAAGGCATTAGGTGTGAAGAGTGGAAAAAAAGATACTGACTCAAAATAACTAAGACTGTACAGCCAGGAGGATTCCATGAAATGTTAGATATCCAGAGTGGTCAGTAAAGGAAAGTGGAGTAACATAGTGATTTAAAATGAGATTAAGACCTCAAATTCTTTGACAGTTATATGGAAGACACACAATTTGGAAATGTTCATTAGTTCTATTACTTTTTAACATTATGGTATGTGATACACTGGAGTAATTAAAAACATAGTTTGGAATAACCTATACCTAGAAAAGCATACCAAAAGTAAAACAAGAATAGATAAGAATACATTTACAAGTTCTATAAAACAGCTTTTAAAGTTTATGAACACAGTTTATACTCTTTCTTTTCACATAAATACTGAAAATGAATGGAGACATTTCCTTTAAACTAGAATTATGTTTTCAACACTATTGCATCTAAAGTGAGATGACTTAATCTAGCTTTGGCAAGTTTAATCAATCCATCATAGTTTTAGAATTTGGAGAGGTCCAAACAAAGAACTAAGGACCAAAGGGAATTTTGAAATTCAGCCATAATAGAAGTATTGAGACTCAATCAAGCATATACCACAGCAGACAATCGAATTGATAGTGGGCTAAGACATCCAAGCTTTCCCCAGCCATCATGGAAACTTCATTGATGTGGTACTGAGAAACGATTGTGGCCACCAACTAGCTGCCTTAACTCATTCTGTAGTTTTTCAACTCATTTATCATATTTCTTCAATCTGCCTAGTCTTGTAAGTGAGAGCCAATATCCATACAACAAATTCATTTCCTTTTGCAGCTATAGTTCATGCTCAAACAAAAGACAAACAAGAAAGAGTCCAAAAAAGATATCAAGCATAGTAATCAGAGAAGCAGAAAGAAACTTTGAAAGTTGAATAGCATGAGCAGTAAGAGAGGAAATATTCCAAAGAAGGACAAGGTGAAGTATAGTGCTAAAGACTAAAAGAAATCCTCTAAGATGATGATGGGTGAACTGAGATCTCTGCTTATGAAAACCAGAATTTTTTCCTAGCTTCAGTGAGAGCATGTTCCATTTAGGTATACGATTAAGGACAGAGATAAACAAGAGGCAGATGGAGAAGAAATAGCCCAACAGTGAATACTGAAAGTGACTTAAAGAAATAATAGCTGGCATAGACAAAATAGTTTTTATTTATGAAAAGATTTTCATAACAATAAAATCTTTTCATAAAAGATTTTAACTCTTCCATAATAATTAGAAGAAAAGACCAGAAGAAAAAAGGAACAAGAAAACTGTAAGAGAAAATTTAGTTGGGAAAAGAAAAGAAAAAGAAATTGGAAGAGAATAAAAAGGATTTATATGGGTAACTATAAGAAAGACAAGCCAGAGAAAGGATAAAAATATCCAAAAAAGATTGAAACAAAACTGAAAGATTAAGAAGCTTAGGGGTAGATATGTATCTTAACCCTATAGTTCATTGAAGACTCTCAATTCAGTGCTCCTCCTCAAAATTCAAAGTTTTTAGTTTCCTGTGGAATTTGTGTATGAAAGAGAGATTTGGTTTTTAATTTTTCTAACAGCTATGCATGGTGGCACATGTTTGTAATTGCAGCACTTGGGAGATTGAAACAGGAGGATCACTGAGAGTTATGACATGGCTTGGGCTACATAATAATTCAAGGTCAGTTTGAACTACATAGTGAGACTCTGCCTCAAAAAAAGTGTTTTCTGGGCTGGGAAGACAGCTCAGCCATCTAAGCGCCTGCCTGGCAACCACCAGGTCCTGGGTTCAGTTCCCAGTACAACATGCTGTTCTGACCCTGTGCCAAGCTGGCCACTGAAACCAGGCATGGTGGTGCACACCTATAATCCCAGTGCTGGGGAGGCAAAAACAGGAGGATCACTACAAGTCCAAGCTGCATAGTGAGACCTTGTAACAAATAAGTAAACAAAAAATTGAAAAACAAAAGTTTTCTAACAAATTATGTATTCATAATATACTAGCATTGTCTAATAGTTATTTCTGTATGTAAAAGTTATTTTATCACAGTTATAGTAGTGATTAGAACTGACTTACACCATAACATAAAAGTAAAAATGGTTAGCAGATGGTCATAGGAGAAAAAATTTTGAGCCACAGAAATTTGCCTATGGGATGTGCTGCCTTGCTGGAAATGGAAAATGTGAAAGCGAGAGTTTTCTAATTCCTTATAGTGTTAAATGATCCAGGGGTTTCTAGTTCAACCTAGTCCAGTGAATTTTAAAATACTTAAAACTTTGATGACCACCCTTGTCTGTGTTAGTTCCCAAACAGACTCAAAGTAGTAGCAATAATAGGATTGCTTATCTTCAGAGAATATTACAGGTCCACATACTATTTCTCAGATAAGTGTTATAAAAAGGCCTTCTAGCTTTGTCTCCAGTGGAAGAGTGGCTTCTTGTTGTTGTTGTGTTTTAATTGAACTCTTGATTTTCAAATATTCTATGTATAAATAAAACTGTTGATACTTGTACTTGTTCTTACTTTGTATTTCTAACCTTGAAGCCTTGAAAGTATCCTCATCTAAATACTTTTTATTTTAGCAGAACAATGTTTAGTGAAGACTATAAAACAAAACAGGCTGTATAAATAACAAACCTCAGTTCCAGTGGTTAAATGTATTTTAATTTGGGGTTATTATTACACCATATAAGCTCAAATCACAAAATAATTGGAAACTCTAATATTCTGTTTTCCATAAGAATATATTTAGGTTATAAATACTGGAACAAATAATACAAAGTCATTTTCTGAATTTTCTCTTCATTCTTGTTTTTTTTTCACTCTTAATTTAACAAAATTATTATCAGAACTGAGATAAAGGCTAGAAGACCTAATATTTGAATCACAGCTAAACCTTTTTTTAGAATACTTATTTAATTAGCATAAACCTTTAATAGAATCAAGAGAAAAGTATCTTATGTAAGAAACATGATTGGATCTTTCAACTCAGTTTTAAACCAGTGTTCTAGTCACTTAAATTCATCTTATAAATGTACTATAATTCAAGTAGCAAGTTGATAAGTCACCATTAGAGGAAAAAAAGTCAGTCTTACAGGTAGCTATTTTATTTACCCAGCCTTTAATCTTGAACATAAAGAACACAGATAATCCTTCAATAGTTTTCCACTTCCACTCATCTATTTTGACATCCTGAAACACAAACTTAATTTATTATAAAATTGAACAGAAATTTTAACTTACTATATAAAGAATAATTAACATTGTGTAAATCATTTATATCTTACCCATCTCTGGAATAAAAAGTATGATGAGCCTTTAAAAGTATGAAGCTTTAAAAGTAGAAAAAATAAAATTATAGTACAGGAGAGATAAAATTATAGGTAGAAGTCCTTGGGCATGCTGATTCATTTTGGAGACTTCATTTCCCAAGTTGAGAAAATGTTTTGTTTATAAATTTGCCTACCAAAAAAATGAGTCACCAATTTTAAAACTGTTGTCTTGCCAAAAAATGGAATGGAAAAAAATTCCCCAGGAAAGGCCAAGGAGTTCCTTTAGGGAACTGTTCTACTGGGCATTGTACATTTGGACAATCAACAGACGACCTCAGTTTGTTCCACAGGGTGTTACAGAGTTTGGAATCAAAAACATGAAGACTCTGGAGGCTGTGCTAGTTTAAGCAATTGCTGTTATACTATACTTACTATTTTCTAACCTATGTGACATTTCTGGCATATGTAGGAAAGCTTTATACATAAAATATTATCTTCTGAATGTTCTAATTTGCATTGTTCTAATTTTGTCCAATCTAATAACAATACGAGTTTAATATGTACAAAGTTTTAGATTTCCTTCAGGATCTGACCACAAATTTCCACAGTCAAAACTGTACTACAAATTCTAGACATATCTCTAGCTATGCCAATTTAAACTGAAATAGAATGAGAAGCTTTACTAGGAAATGTCCAGAGAAGAGGCAAAGAAACAATATGGCAAGTTACCTCTAGGAGAGAAGACACAGAATTCTGCTTCTCAAACTTCAGTGTATATAAGTTTCATGGAGAGCTTATCTAACTACAGATTTAAGGTAAGTGGTTATCAGTGAATTTCAGAAATTTGTTTTTCTCATACAGTGATATCTGATGTAGACATGGGCTATGTGCAAGAGATTTGTTAGAGTCTTGAACATTACATAAAGCAAAAATTGTGAATGTGATTATCTTTCAAAGGGAGAGGCAGGGAAGATCCAAGTGTGTCCAGGGAGGCAGAATAACTAACAGTACACATGGCTTGGAGGTTTGTTCAGGACTTTTGTTGCTTATCCTAACATACTGTTTTTGAGAAATTTTAACATGAGAATAACATATACATGTTTTCTTTTTGAGATTAACAGTAGGACTGGTCAAGAAACATACAGGAAAGACTATTTTTGTGACATTGAGATTTGATATCTGAAACATAATATGTAAATACATAGTAAATATTTGCTTGTTTGCTAACTTTCACTATCAAGAAATTGGAAAATTAAAGGAAAACATTTTAATTCATTATCTGGTTACCTTTCACTTTTTCTAATGACAAAGAAATAGGGAGAGAAAACCAACATATATAAAAGTGAATCCACACAAATACTCTGCAGAAATGGGAAAAAAATATGATGCAAAAAGAGAGTTATTAACCTAATCAAAATTTGTTATAAGGGCTGGCCAGATAGCTCAGCAGATTAAACCACGTGCTTAGGCAGACACAGGGATTGGGTGCTGATACGATGTTTGAAACTGAGCGTGGTGGCACACTCCTGTAATCCCAACACTTGGGAGGCTGAAAACAGGAGAATCACTCGGAGTCTGATGTGTGTAGTGAGACTCTGTTGACCCTGTACTAAATGCACAAAAAGAAATTTGATACAAATTGACTGATTCCTCATATTTCAGGTAATTTGGCAGTAACATATTTATTAAAGTTGTTGAAAAGGGATATGATTTAATGAGAATTTTGTGGAGAAAAAATATGTGGCAACAATGTTTGAAAAGAAAGATAGTATAAACAAGGTACAAGAGATAAGTAACAAGAATTTCTCAAAATACACAAATAAGTAATTTCTAGGTTAAGTTTCAAATTTGGACCAGTAAGGATGTGCACAGAATTTCAGCAGGAAGTGGGAAGGAAAGGGTAGCACTGGAGGTGGCTCACTCATTATTCTTTTTTAACACAATTTTTTATTAATTTTATTGAGAAAGGAAGAGCAAAGAGGCAGTTTCAAACAGGTTAGTAAGACAGCTACAATAATTAATACATTGTGTACTGTCTTCCTAGTAGTTATTCAGAGGACAAGATTCAGACATGATATCTTGTCTAAACACCATTAGTACAAATCTTTTGTCTCTTTGAACTAAGAGAAAGTAGCCATATATCTATCCTAATATATATATATATATATATATATATATATATATATATATATATATCACTACAAAATGGTCCTTCATTTATATTCCCCTTTTTTGTTTAATTTTGTCAGAGATGGGTATTCCATTGCCATATTGTGGGTGCATGAATTCAGCAAAGTAATCCAATATAGTCCAGTAGTCCATAATGGTAGTGGGTTATCCACAGGACTAGCAATGTCAGAAGTTGTTGACAAGCCTTTTACTTAAAGTGCTTGGAGCAAACAGTAAAGGTAGCCAGCACTGAAGGATTTTGCAGGCCAATATTTTCCAAAGTTGCTCACTTTCCAACCCCCACTGTGCACAGCAGTCCCATGTCTTCTTAAAGTTATCTATTCTTTGGTAATGGGCTTTTAAAGCCATTTGTTTTCAGAAATGTGTTTGAGTAGAGCTTATACTGATTTATTTTTCTTGTTTTGTTAATTTCCAGAAGAATGAAATAATTTCCTTTTGTAATTCTACTATTTTTTTCTCTAATGTATACTAACTTATTTCTGCAATCTCATCAGTTAGCTTTCTGAATTAGTAAGGCTTTCCATTCTGCCTAGTATCATTCAAATAAAATCTTTGCAGACATCATAAACAACAAAATGAGTTAAGCGTCCTCTTAGAATTTGGCCCTGCATTCACTCTTTTTTTTTTTCATGATTGTGTTTCAGTTTCTGATTACTTCCCAATATAAGAGTCAGGTAAATTGCTTCAAGTAAAATTCATCATTTCCCAAGAAATTGAAAAAAAGAAGTTTAAAGGGCTAGCAGATTTCCTGGGATTTGCATCTGTTCAAGCAAACAGAAACCTACAAAATGAAGTCAACAGTGTGCCCCAACTACCCAAATCTGTCACACGTTTTATATCTCCTACATAACTCATTTTAAAACAAATTATGTTAATTTAGTATCTACTGCATTAAGAAAACCACACTAAAACTATATCAACTAATAAAATGTCTACATTTGTCTTCATTTTATATAACATGACACTTGATTAAATTTTTATGTTGTGAAATTAAAGATAATTTTAACATTTTAAGAGTTTTATTTATATCAGCTTAAGTCATTAAGATGTTTGATGGACTGATTTAATAAAAGTGAAAATGTAGAAGCAAGACAATTTTGATTGCAAAAAGCTTTAAACACTTTCCAAAACAAAGACATATCAAACTATAAATTTTGTGTAGAAATTTCTGTTATTTGATACAGGGTCTCATTATGCAGCCTGGACTCATAGTGATCCTCCTATTTTCAGCCTCCCCAGTCCTGGGATTACAGGTGTGAGCTACCACTAACAACTTCCCAGTTCCATCCCCCTTCTCCACTCTGTTGTGGTTTAGGGAGCCCCGGAGACAGGGCCAGCACAGCATGCTGGAGCATGGATCCAACCCTGGTCCCTGTGCTTGCCAAAGCCAGCATTTTGTCTGCTGAGCTATTTTTTATTTGTTTTGCTTTGTTTTGTTTTGGTTTTGGTTTTGATTTTTGAGACAGGGTCTTATTGTACAGTTCAGGTTAGCCTTGAACTCATAGCAATCCTCCTGCCTCATACTCCCCAGTGCTGTGATTAGAAGGCACAGACATGCAACACATTGTACAGATTCTATGACAGTTTTATATCAAATAGACAAGAGATATTACATGGAAGATCTAAATATTTCTCTTTAACATTTTTGTCAGTGAATCAATAACTTGCTTGTTTCTCAGGCTGTAGATAATTGGATTTAACAGGGGTATTATTACAGTGTAAAAGAGGGAATCCATCATATCTTGACCATCTGCTTGTTGAGATGCAGGAAGCACATACATGAAGAGAAGAGGGCCATAGTACAAAGACACAGATAAGAGATGGGCTCCACAGGTGGAGAAAGCTTTTCTTATGCCTTTGAGAGACTTCTTTTTTAATATTGTAAAGAGAACCAGGGTATAAGAAACAAGAACAATCACAATGGTGAATACTTGTATTGAACCAGACAAAATAAATACCATTAGAAAATTTATAGAAGGGTCAGTACAGGAAATCTTAAACAATGGTATAATGTCACAAAAAAAGTGATGTATTATGTTGGAATTGCAGAAAGTTAATTGGAATAAAAGCCCTTCATGAATTAGAGAATGAAGAAAGCCACCTACAAATGATAAAACTAAGAGACGGATGCATAGTCTGTTGGTCATAACAACTGGATAAAGTAAAGGCTTGCATATGGCAACATAGCGATCATAAGCCATCACTCCTAAGAGAAAGCATTCTGTAGTCCCACCAAACGCAAAAGCAGAAAATTGTATCATGCATTCAGAGAGAGACATCAACTTGCTCTTGGATATCAAGTTTACCAACATATTGGGAGTCACTGTGGATGATATCCAGGCATCCACAAATGCTAAACTCCCAAGAAGCAAGTACATGGGGATATGAAGTTGCGGGTTATTCCAGATGACAGCTATCAGCCCAAGGTTCCCCACAATGGTGAAGAGGTATATAAACAAGAACATGAGAAACAGGGGTACCTGCAGCCCTTGATGATCTGTAAGTCCCGTGAGTAGGAATTCTGTCAGCAAGGACCCATTTTTCTTTTCCATTTCCTCACTGAATGTCCTCTACAATTTAATGACATAAATGTAACATCATCCATTAGAATTTATATAGTGAATACTGTATTATGGAAATCAATGTAAAGCCATACTCTTATAAGAATAGTTTTATTTCATTTTACTCTAATGGATAGAAACAATTATACTACAATTGAAATTGAAATGAATGCAATTATTTTAATTACCCAAATATGATCAAAAAAGCTTTTCTAAAAACTTCTCTGCAAATTATTAATAAAATTCATGTAGAATGCCTAGCATATGTGTGATAAGACACTGGCTGTGATGATGAAGATAAACTGATTTTAAAATTTTCAGAATGCAGAGTCACTAACATTTAGTCAGATATTTAGTATGGAAGAAGTATTCACTAAAAAGGAGAGGAGTTGCTTAGCAACTAGGTAGGTAGACATGCCAAATTGAGGTTATTTGGATGCTTTGAAAAGTTTGTAGTGTGAACATCCCTTATGAAGATGTACTTGATCATATGACTCTAATAAAGTCACATAAGTAATGATTTGGGAGTTAGAGCACTGAGGTACGTAAGGGCTTGTATTGAATCATCTACCAATTAAAAACACAGAAACATAAAAGAACTCTCAGAAGTTATATGAAAGGGATTATAAAAGGGTAGATGTCATTTGTTAGGTATGAAACTTCTGATTTCCTTCTCAACTGCATAATTCTTGGTGGCAGACAGTGATTTCATCTAGTTTGCCCACTGAAACCCACTCAATTTAGCCTTTGAAGTGAAATATACATGGCAAAGGCATCAAAAACAGAAATATCACAATGCAAGTATGGGCATCATGCATATACAACCATGATACTGGTATTGTGCGTTAGAACCACGAAAGTGCACCACCAGCAGTAACCACTCTTGCTCAGCTAGTGAGAAAGTACAGTTTTGGCTCCCCTGATTCTTCTACCCACTGCCATTTTACTCAGCAGTTTTCTTCAAATTCTAAGGTAAAGCCAATTTCCATTCAATAAGTTCATGTTCCATTTCAAACCAAAGCTCTGGAAATCCAAAATGGTGACAAGGGAGAGATAAAAGAAATAACGTCTATTGAGCAGAATGATTAATGAAAGAACCAGGAAGGAAATAAGAGTTGTAAGCATGAAACAAAGATAGATATTAAGAATGACAAAATGAAGTACAGTATCAAACACCAAAATAAATGTCCTAGGAAGAGAAGGAGTGAGGACAGATTCCTGAGTGTGAAAATCAGGGAAATTGTAGTGCTTTAGTGAGAGCACTTTCCTTTGAGTAACAGAATTAAGGTGAATGAATAACAAGTTAAGAGTGTGTGGCACAGGAGTAAGGGCAGCGTACTGGTTAAATCACAAGATATACACAGGAGTTAGCGTTTTTCTACTGCTCTTAGACTAATTTTTTCTCCTTGTAAAATACTTTAAGCAAATTTTTCAAAAGGAAGTATAATCAAGTGAAGGAGAGGAAAACAGCCAGCAAAATATAACACAAGAAGTAGGAAGAGAAATTTGGAAAGGTGGAAAGAAAATGACATGGAGTAAGAGAAATAGACAAAGAATAACAAAATTGTACATGGAAGGCTGTAGAAAATATAAGCCAAAAATGAATGACAGAGCAAGGATTAGAGACACCTGGAGACTAACTAATCCTAGAAACTCAGAGATAGAGTTAAACTTTTGTATTGACACTGGTGCACATTAGTCATTGACATTCTGATAATCATTTCACTTTATTTAAAAAAAAGTTTATTGAAACAACATATAATCAAGAGAAGTAAATGTCAAATTTTATTGCATTCATTAATATATTAACACTGTCAGAGTTAATTTTGTATTTAAATGTTTCCTTGTCTGATTATTACAGAGCTAAATTTCTCTAGAAAGTCAGTTTTATTTGAGAGCATTTTCTTCTTCTCCATTTTTAGCAGAGTAAAATGAGCCAAATATGGTGCCATGACTGTGACAATATAAAGAAATAAATATCAACAATTCTACTTTTAAGTACAACTTTATATAAATGGTTATTTCTATGTAACCCCTAAATAAATAAAAATTTTATTGTTATATATAGTATATATATAGTTACTAACTTTAGCAAAGTATTCAGAATTAGAAAGATATCCTCACAAACTAAATTTAAGAACTATATTATGTACAGTATTATATTATACATGAAATTAATATTATATATAAAATATTCAATGATTCATATATGAATCCATAGGTATTCAATTCTACATACATCTCTTTCTATATCTGCATCTCTTTATATGTTATATTATCACATTATAGGTGCCATTTACAAATATCAAATTAAACATGTATTTTCATATGAATATGCTATACAATATGTATTAAAATTATTGTCAGAAATTAGAAGGCACAGATGAGTTAACAGTTAATTAAAATACCTTAAAAGATTTAATCAGAAAATGTCATTTTTCAGAATGGATATTTATGTCACAATCATTATGAATATTTCCTATACACTAATTATTAGGATTCAACTCTTTAAACCCAGGTTAAAACATTTAATATTCTATTTCATTAAAACTCATAAAATCACTAGGGTCATGTTAATAAGATAACATATTATCTTGACACATGGAACACTTCCTCTTATAGGCATTTTACTCATACAGATTTTAGTCATGAGAATAAAGCACAAAGATCATTTGTTCTTTACTATTCATTCATCACACTGTTTTTACATTTTGTAAGACAAATGTAAAATAATTACAAATAAATCTCAAACTATATGTCTCATACTTTTATTATAAGTAGTAATTAAAATCATAAAGTGAGTCTATTACCAATATCTTCTAAGAAATTGTGGCAATCCTTTAAAACTGCAAGGCTTTCAAGAGCAGAAATAACACATGATAGCATAGAAGTGACAATAATGCAATGAACGATTCGTTGCATGAAGTTAGATTGCAGGTTTCATTATGTAAGCTAAGGAAAGCATTGCTTATAAATTCCTGCTTAGAACACAAGTGTGAGCCAGTTATATATTTCAGGGCTTTTACCAGGAGAAGGTGGTGTGGAGAGATGGAATTCCCCTAAGAGTGCCTGAGGATTCCCCACAGGGTGAAGTAAGAATCTTCAACTAGGCATTGCTGATTTGGATATGTGTAAGAAAGCTTCATTATCCCAAGGGGTATTATAAACTTTAGAATCATAAACATCAACTCACTGTGGCTAGCTCCAACTTTAACTATTGAAATCATACTTTATATGACTATTTTCCACCATAGATGATACTGCTGTTCTGTTTGGGTAAACTTCAGTTTATATACAAAATTAGATGCTCTCAGTGCCTTGATTTTTATATGTGCTTATCATAATATGATTTTAATGAAGCAGACACTCTAGATTCCCTTCAGGATAAATCTCCATGTGAACTTCAGTTTAAATTTTAAACATGTTTCCAGTTTTCACACTTTAAGCCAAAATTTGCTAAGTTTTACTAGTCTGAGAACAGGGAAAATGACAAAGAAAAACCAAAGGCAAAGAAACTTTGGAGGAGGTGGTATGCACCTGTGCTGCCCAAATTTAAAATATCTGTGAATTCTCTGGATAGTTTTATTAAGTCATGGATTCTTTTTACTTTGTTATAGGTAGAGCTCAAGAATTTTCAATTTTGGGAAAGTAATATTTGCAGACACTTGCTATCTATCGGCTTATTGGGCGGGCTTATTGTCAGAGAGCCTCATCATTGGAGACACAAAAGCATATGAATATTTGGTTTGAAAAAAATGGGAAGAACACAGATGGGGAAAAGAAAGAAGGCTAGCATAGGTGTGGGTGAAAGTCCTACCTACAGGTAGAGAAACTCTTTAATCCAACTGAAAGAAAACCTATCAAAGGGGATTAGACATGTCAGGAACATGTTTAAATTCCTGTTTATGTACAAAAAGTATATTTTATGAGCATTCAGAAAATATTCACAACAATTATGTCTGGCAGGTAACCATCTCTAGAGTAAAAAGATGTTTTAAAAGATAAATGTTGTGCACATGATGGTGGTTTTATTAATGTGCAGCAAGTAAGACTTTTGAATCAAAGAGGCTTCCACTTAGATTTGGAAAAAGACTTGATTCTGTACATTATTCATATTTTCCTGTTAGTCCTTTGTGGGAGGAACAGCTGGTTAATTTTTTTTCACATTCTATGGGTTGTCTTTTTACTCCTTTGGTAATTTCTTTTACTGTGTAAAAGCTTTTTAACAGGATGAGATCCCAATTGTTGATTATTTATAGTATTTCTTATGCCTTTGGGATTTTGTTCATGAAGACTTTGCTTGCACCTACTGAAAGGTACGAACCCATGCAATCAACCAGGCCAGGCATTCTGAAGTGAGCAGAAGATTTATTGGGGACATCAAGCAGGCTGGCTGTGTAGCAGACCAAAACAACAGTGAACAAAGGAGGGACAGGAGACTTCATAGGATCTTTTAAGGAGGGTGATCACTGGCTAGAACAGCTGAATGTGAGCTAATCTTGGCAGGGCTACCTGGTCTGTGCAGGAGTTTTTTGTTTGTTTGTTTGTTTGTTTGTTTTGTTTTTTGTTTTTTTTTTGTTTTTCTTTTTTTTCTTTTTTTTAAATTTATTTTTTATTTATTTATTTTTTTCAAACCAAATTGGTAGGACAGCTTCAATAATTAACACATTACATACATTCTTCCTAGTGGTTAATTGCTGTACAAGATGCGAACTTGATATCCTATTTACAAAAACCACTAGAACAAATCCCTCTATTTATTAAGAGAATGTAACTATATATCTATCCTTTTTTTTAATTTTGATGGT
>NW_004524657.1:4711702-4713659 GCF_000260255.1 Octodon degus
TCTCTGGCAAGATGTTCTGCTCCTGAATCAGCTGAGTGGGTCTTGCCTCTAGCCTCTTTGCAGGGAGTTCTGCTGAAGGTTTCTGCACTGGGCCTGCGCTCTGGGTCTATTCAGGATCCAGAGGACCCCAGGTCGTCTCACTCACTCGCTGGGCCTGCGCTCTGGGTCTGTGCAGGATCCCGTGGCCTGGGTCATCTCACTCACCTGCCAGACCTGCTCTCTGGGTCTGTTCAGGATCTGTGCAGGAGTTTTAATGTTAACAAAGGAGAGTTTCACAATTGCTTGCCCAGGTTAGTCAGGTGGACCTGTTCTTTGGTTTTGGGTTTGGCTCTACATGGGGCCAAAGGGGAGAGAATTTAGGGACGGGGTGCCTGGGAAACCAAGAAGGACAGTGTTTGGGGAAAGGTGCCTGGGAAACTTTGAATCCTGACCTATCACCTACATCCTCAAGAGTTCTACTTATTTTATCTTCCAGAAAAATTAGTGTTTCAATTTTAATATTTAGATATATGTTCAATTTAGTTTTAGCTTAATGCATGGTGATAAACATGAGTCTAGTTTTAATATTCAGTATACAAGATGCCAGTTTTTCCAGCTCCATTTTTGTTTTCTTTTTGGCAGAACTGGGGATTGAACTCAGACTCTGGCACTTGCCAGGGAAGTACTTATTCTACTGAACCATCTCCTCACCCCCTACAGCTCCATTTTAAAAGGGCTATCTTTCTTCCATTGAATATGTTTGTCCCCATTGTCAAGGATAAGGTGGCTGAGTGTTTTTGGATTTGTTTATGCATATTTTAACCTGTTACACTGATCCTGAGATCTGAAGTTTAAAACTTAATCCCCCAAAATTTAAAGATCCAATTGAAAAGTGGGCATTTATATGAATAGACCCTTCTCAAACAAAGAAATACAAATGGCAGGTAGCTCAACAGACTGAAGCAGCTGCTAAGGTAAAGGGCAGCAGCAAGAGTTTGATTCCCCAGGGTGCCACGTTGGACTGCCCTGGAGGCGCACTGAGACAGCAGTTGAGACTGGGTGTGGTAGTGCACGCCTGTAATCCCAGCACTTGGGAGGCTGAAAACAGGAGGATCTCTATAAGTCAGATCTATGTAGTGAGATCCTGTAGACCTTGTAGCCAGTACTAAACATAAAAAAGAAAGAAAGAGAGAGAGAGAGAGAGAGAGAGAGAGAGAGAGAGAGAGAGAGAGAAAGAAAGAAAGAAAGAAAGAAAGAAAGAAAGAAAGAAAGAAAGAAAGAAAGAAAATGGCAAATAAATGTATGAAAACATGTTCCATATCACTGGTCCTTCAAGAGATGAAAACTAAAAAAAATGCTGATATTCTATCTCACACCAGAAATAATGACTATTAACAAGAAATTAACCAATAACTAGTGCTAGCAAGCTGTGAGGAATAAGGAGCACTTCTCCACTATTCATGGGAATACATACTTGTGCAACCATTATGGAAATCAGTGTAGAGATTCCTCAAAAATTATAAGTCCCATTCAACCCAGATAGTCCCCTTTTTGGTATCATTCCAAAAGAATTACAAGTATCATACTATCACAATACGTGTGTATCTGTGTTCACAGCAGCACAGTGGAATGGATATTGGCACCATACTCTTAAGTCAAACATATTTCACAAGAGTGTAAATATAACATTGTCTCTCTGATGTAAGATAATGAAAGTATAAAAAAGAATCAAAATGAATAATAACTATTTTGATATAAGAATAAATTCTTCAAAAGGAAAAGGGAACCAAATGGAAGGAGTGGCAAAGAAAGGAAAGGAAAAGAAAAAAATGGGAAATGAATAATTCACTGGAAACAAATCTTTTTTTTTCAAAGTTTTATACATAAACAGATAGCAATGAGACAGTTTCAAATCAAATCGGAAGTACAGTTTCAACAAATAATACACTGCATATATTCTTCTTAGTGGTTAATTGCT
>NW_004524657.1:4714334-4714934 GCF_000260255.1 Octodon degus
TAGGGCCAAAATGTTGGCTTTCCTTGTAGCCCTCCTTTTTCTCTAATTTTGGTCTGCAAAATTAGGTTGTTAACCATCCAGAAGAAAAACTAATTGTTATTATTAAACGATTTAGGCTATCAAGCTCAAACTCAGTATCTCACTGCATTTCAAACATCTTAGGCATAATAAGGAACATGTACTTTTCATCAAGTATTGATATGTTGAACTTTAAGCCCCTACATAATATGATAAAAAAAATTTAAAAATTAGATTATATTTTAAAAATACGATAAAGAATTCTATGCTTCTCATGTTTGCACATAAGTCCAAAAATCTCACCATATACAACCTTGAAGCAGGACAGTCCCACAATGTTCCTTTTCATGTCTCTTGTTTTCATTCACCACCCCCTTCTTCTTGAACATCCACCTACCAAAAAGACATCTTAGCAGTAACTGGCATGTCATGACAAGCCGCCCATATTCAGAATACCACAATAACAAGAATTCCTAACATGAAACAACTATTACAAATTACCATATGCAGTGCAGTAGCTCAGTTCCTAGGTATCAGTATATATAGTTAGTCAGGGTGAGAATCTTTCCAATTAACTCCTAG
>NW_004524657.1:4729308-4733320 GCF_000260255.1 Octodon degus
TCTGTGTATGCAAAGTGGTTGTGATAGATATATAGTTGCATTCTCTTAATGAATAGAATGATTTGTTCTAATTGTGTTTGTAAATAGGATCACAAGTCCGCATCTTGTACAGCAATTAACCACTAAGAAGAATATATGCAGTGTATCATTTGTTGAAACTACTTTCGATTTGATTTGAAACTCTCATTGCTGTCTGTTTATCAATAAAATTTTAAAAAAATAAAATAAAATAAAATTGGTATATTGAGGATTTATTTACTACATACAATTTTCTCTTTTTTAATTTTATGTATTTGTACAGATTCCCAATATGAAAGTCAGATTCATAGTGTTCCCCCTATTTCATCCTCTCCAATGCTGGGATTACAGGCATGTGCCACCATGCCTGATTTCAATGGCTGATTCAGCATGCCTGGGGGAGAGGGACCATGCATCATGTTATGCTGAGGATCAAACCTGAGTCCCTGCGCTTGCCAGGCAGGAGCTTAAACTGCTGAGTTATCTCTCTGGCCCAAAATTTTTAGATTTGTTTTAGATGTTGTTATTGTCTCAGTTACTCTTCTCTCATTGCTGGAACAAGTACCCAACACACAAAATGAAAGGAGAAAAGGTTTATTTAGCTCAGTCATTGGAGGTTACAGTCCATACTCAGCTTGCTTCAAGGTAGGCTGGCACATGGCAGAGGGCAGGAGTTCATGGTGGCAGAAGACAGCAAAACAGCAAGAACGAAAAGGAAGAAGTAATAGCAACAATGGCAACAGAGATCAAGTCTGTCTCTCTCTGCCTCTCTTATGTTGCATTGAGGTCGTCTACCCCAGGCTGAGTGTAGCACTCACTCCCATGAACCCAGCAGTACTCAGACCCATAATACCAGCCTTGGGTCATGAATTAATCACTAACTGTAGAACTCTGCCTCAATGACTGCATGAGGTTTTGAGGGGGACAAAAATGGATAAACCATAACAGTTATATAATCAAAAATGTAGAACATATGGTGAAAGTGAAAAAGTAATGTTTACCTCAGTTTTTCATACTCTAAACTATTTGATGATATTGTTGATTATATCACTTTAATCAAAATGACATAGTTGTTCTAACAAGCTGTTCTTCCTGGTATATTAAGACTAAGATTCCTAAGGTTCAAAGAAAATACTGTGGGCCAGTGCCAAACAACCAGGGACTTACCAAATAGGCAGAGAAAGATATCCATTATTCATGTGTAGGAAGAACCAATATAGTGAAAAAGACCATATTTCCAAAATTGCTATACATATGTAATGCAATCCCAATTGAAATTCCAACTGTAGGTCTCACAGAATTATAGAAAATAATTCTAACCTTTATTTGGAATGAGAAGATACCTAGAATATCAAAGGTAATTTTGAGCAACACAGGTGAGACAGGGACATCACAACCCCAGACTTGAAATGAGATATAATTGTAAAACCACTGTAAAAAAATTACAGTTGCAGAAAAACACAATAAAACAAAGAAAAAACAGACCCAAGGATCAATGTAACAGATTAGAAGAGAGTCCTAGCCCAGGCCCCATGAGTGTGTGGGAGAGCTTCTGGCTACACTGCAATGGCGGGATCTAATATTGGTTCCAGCCCAGGCGCAGCTTCTGTGAGACCCTCTTCCACCCCCTTGGGATGCCCCCAACCACTCCGCAGCAACTCCCCTACCCCACAAGTAGAAATTTCTGCCTCTTTCCGGGTACCCCCAGACCCAGTCCTAGCCCAGGCCTGATGAGTGTGTGGGAGAGCTTCCAGCTACCCTGTGCCAGCGGGACCTACTGGTCCCAGCCCAGGCGCAGCATGGGTGAGACCCTTTGCAACCTCTTTGGATGTCCCCTGACCACTCCACAGTACCTCCCCTACCGGCCCACCGAGTAGGAATATCTGTCACATTCCAGGAACCACCAGACCCAGTCCTAGCCCATGCCTGGAGAGTGTGTGGGAGAGCTTCCTGCTACCCTACGCTGGTGGGACATACTACAAGTCCCAGCCCAGGCGCAACATGTGGGAGACCCTCTTCCACCCCATTGAGACGCCACCCCATCAATGCATAGTACCCCCACACACCCTGCACATAGAGTAGGAAATTCTGCTGCATTCCCAAAACCCCCAAATCCAGTCCTAGCGCAGGCCTGGTGAGGGTGTGGGAGAGCTGCCTCTCCCCCCTATTCCACCTTTTCCCCTCCAGGCTTAGCTCAGGCCTGGCATACAGGCCTGAGGTGAAACACTGCAGCTGCAATCCCTGCAGAGAGTGTAGAGGAAAGAACGACCAAGCTAGTCCAGGAGCAGAAAATCTTGCCAGCGGGGCAAAACAGGTTCACCCCCAAAGGCAGGAGCAGGAAGGAGCTGAACACAGCAGCCAGACCCAAGCCAGGCACAGCTGGACAAATCCAAACTTTGTAGATCTGCACATGAACTTCAGTATGTGCTAAGGTTAAAACTACAACAAAGATCTACAACAAAGGTCAGAGACAGAACTACACAAAATGATGAGAAGGAACAAAATGCAACCTCAGAACCCAACCCCACCCATAACAAGTGCAGAGGACACTAACACAGAACAAATTGGGAATCACACAGCTGAAAGCAATAAATCAATGACTTCTGAAATAAAGAAATAGCTGCAGAAAGGTATAGAAGAACTCAGATTGGAAATAAAAAAAGAAATCCAGGAATGAATAAAATTTGCAGTAAACAATCAAATGCAGAAACATATGGAGGTAACCCAAAGCCCACCCAGAAAAACTGCAGAGGACACTAGCTCAGCTCAAATGCACGAATTAATAGGGTTGACAGTAAATAAGGAACAGCAGAAAGTAATGGAGAAACTGAGAGCACAATTCTTTTCTGAAATAAAAAAAAGAATTCTCGAAACTCATAGCATCTGAAGGAAAGAAGCAACTAGAGAAAAATAGGGAGGAAATCCAATCTGAAAAAAAAAAACACTGCAGTAAAAGAATTTATACCTGCTTCTAAAGAAGACATTGATAAAAAAAAATAGAGGACATTGGAAAAATGATGGATTTTTTGAATGAGCAATACAGGAAAGAAACAGATAACATGAAGCAGAGTCAAAGAGATATAGAGGAAAATAAAATCTCAATCACAAGCTTGCAAAACCATTTAAGTGAAAGTGAAGAGAGAGTTTCAGATCTTGAAGATGCTGGTGCAGCTAGTGAAAAGGTAAGAAAGGATCTCTTAAAAAAAAATAGGATGCAGGAAAGAATAATGCATCACCTGCAAGATGATGCAAAGTTGAACAATGTGAGACTAATAGGTATCAATGATAAAGAATGAGTCTATAAAAATGACATTAAAAACCTATGGGCAGAAGTAATAGCAGAAATCTTCCAAAATATGAGGAAACAATCTGAAATCCAGGAAACTGAAGAATACAGAATGCCAAGTAACCTCAACCCAATGAAAAACACACCGAGATATATAATAGTCAAGATCCCAGAAATTCAGCACGAGAATAATATACTGAAAGCCACTAGAGAAAAAAAGCGGATCACACGCAAAGGAAAACCCATCAGAATTACAGCTGACTTCTCTTCATAAACCATGAAGGAAAGAAGAGCATGGAGCAGAGTACTTCAAGTCTTCTATGAAAACAAATTCCAGCCCAGACTACTATACCCTGAAAAACTCTCTTTCAAGTTTGATGGAGAAGTGAAATACTTGCATGACAAAGAAGAACTAAAGAATTTCGTGATGACAAAAGCAACGCTACACAGGCTACTGAAAGATGTTCTAGAGAGGGAATAGAATGATCAGTACTCCACGAAAGAGATCAGAAGGAACCAACTAAATAAGGCAAGGAATCAAACACAGGAGAAAAAGGAATAAATGACAACAGGTAAATAAAATGTCAATAGTAATTCAATACATCTCATTTCTAACCATAAATATAAATGGACTCAATTCACCAATTAAGAGAAATAGACTGGCACAGTGGATTAGGAAACAAAATCCAACAATATGCTGTATACAAG
>NW_004524657.1:4734638-4736130 GCF_000260255.1 Octodon degus
TAGAGAAATCATTCATAAAATTTATCTAGAACCAGAAAAGACCTAGAATAGCAAAGGCAATCCTGGGCAATAAAGACAAGGCAGGAGGCATTACAATTCCTCACTTGAAATTATATTACAAGGCTACTGTGATAAAATCAGCATGGTACTGGCAAAAAAATAGACCTGAGGATCAATGGAATAGATTTAGAAGACGCTGAGGACTCTACGAACACACTCAGTCATCTTATCTTTGACAAAGAGGGCAAACATGCTCACTGGAAGAAAGATAGCCTCTTTAACAAACGGTGCTGGAAAAACTGGTTCTCTACATGCCGAAAACTAAAACTTGATGCAGGTCTATCACCATGCATTAAACTAAAGTCAAAATGGATTAAAGATCTAAACATTAAAGCAGAGACACTAAATCTCCTGGAAGAAAGTAGTAGGAACTCTTGAAGATATAGGGGTAGGCAAAGACTTCATGAACAGAAATAAAATTGCACAGGAAACAGTTGAAAGAAATAACAACTGCGACCTGCTCTTACCGAGTATTTTCACGTCAAAAGAAATTACCAACAAAGTGAACACGCAACCCACTAATTTGGAAAAAATCATGACAAATAAGTACTCAGACAAGGTATGCTTTCTAGAATTTATAAAAAATTAAAAAACACTACAGCCCCAAATTTAAAGAATCAATCCAGAAATGGGCATCCAAGAGGCACAGATGCTTCTCAGAGAAAGATATTAAAGAAGCGAATAAATATATGAAGAAATGCTCCACATCACTAGCCATCCACGAAATGCAAATTAAAACCACATTGAGATATCATCTCACCCAAGAAAGAATGGCTATCATAAAGAAATCACCCAACAACAAATGTTAGAGAGGCTGTGGGGAAAAAGGAACACTTCTCCACTGCTGGTGGGAATGTAGACTGGGGCAACGTTATGGAAATCAGTGTGAGACGCCTTAGAAAATTTGGATTGGAAATCCCATTTCAACCAGCTATTCCTCTACTGGGAATTTTCCCAAAGAATCTGAAAACATCATATCATAGTGATCTATGTGTCCCTTTGTTTATAGAAGCACAATTTGTGATAGCCAAATCTTGGAAACAACCAAGATGCCCATCACCTGAGAAATGGTTGAAAAAGATTTGGTTGGGGCCAGGCAGATGGCTCAGTAGAATAAGCACTTGACTGGCAAGCACAAGGGTCTGAGTTCAATCCCCAGTTCTGCCAAGGGAAAAAAAAAGAAAAAGAAAAGGAAAAAGATGTGTTATTTTCACACAATGGAGTATTATTCAGCTATTAAGAATGATACACCCAAAGCCTTTGTATTGAAGTGGATGCCACTTGAACATATACTCACAAGTGAAATAAACCAGACACACACGTGTAAATATCATATAGTTTCGAGGATTTTCTGCCGAGTTCCGGGAGCCCCCAGACCCAGTCCTAGCCCAGGTCCGGTGAGTGTGCGGAGAGTTTCCTGCTACCCTGCGCC
>NW_004524657.1:4737635-4756999 GCF_000260255.1 Octodon degus
AGGTAGTGAGAGCGCAGTGAAAAAGAACAATGCATTGTGAATTTAGTGTAGATGAATAAATGATTCAAATATAATGCTGACAAATAAACTATGACATGGAAACAGTTTAGAAATGCAACTAGCACAAGTAAATGAGAAGTGTATTGCTCAAATGTAGTGAACATGGCATTATACAATCCTTACCGGCACAGTGGCTCTGTTACGCAAGTTTCCCTTACGTCTAGTCCAGGCAGAATGCTCTGCTTCTATTACACTGAGAACTATATTTTTAATTTCCCATGTTCTGAACTTATTTCTGCAAAATAGCAAGGATCTGTCACTCCTTCAGTTAATACCATGCCAAGGGGAAGCAAAGCTCCTTAGTGCTTTGTCCCAATATGCTATTCATTTATCTTTGAGCAGTTTAATAGCTGTTAGCAATTGCATCATTCACCACAAGACTGAGAGTAAATACATCTTGAGCAAAGTTCTGATATACAGTGCTTTAGGAAAACTCCAGCCAGCGCTCAAAACCTATTCAGGTTCCATGTCTTTTTCACTGTACGTTATAGTGTTTTTAAGTCATTTTTTATTCAGCTATCTTTATGGGTTAGATGAACTTTTTAAAATATTTTTTCTCATCAAAATTGCTTTTTGGGTCTGCTATAAATCTCTTCTGTGGGTCGTACCAGTATCTTCAAAAATTCCAACCTGGATTCAGAGGGCTTTTCCTCTCTCGCTTATTTAGGAGAGCAATTAGATCTTAGGAAGTATCTGGTGAGGGAATGGGTATCATTGAAAAATCGGTCCAACAGGCATGCTATAGTGAATCTCTTCTAACTTCCACCTTGGCTTCAATGAAGCTGTAACAGCTCAACTTTAGTATTTTATCATTTTGCTCACTTTCACAGAGCTATTGCTTAAATTAACACCTCCTTTCACTATAAAAATGATTTCAATAGCATTACCATTTGCTGCAAGATTTCCTTAGGGCACATAAACAATGTTCAAAGCAAATTCAATTTTATTTACCCCAAATGAGTTCTCTGTTTTTTACTTTTATAAATAAAACAATCAAATTTCTCTTTTAAAAAAAAAATATCATATAGTTTCCCTAGTATAAGAACTAAAGAGAAGAAATACAAATAGAAAGGTATAATATAAGTTAAAGGGAAGTAATATCTCGAGGACTAACTAATCAAGAGAGAGAAAGGAGAAGAGTTAGGAAACATGACAATGTCAAGACATACCGTTATATGTAGAAGATGGGCAAGGCAATGATCCTGTGAATCTCCAGAAGATTTTTGAATCTAGAAGTTAATTGGAAAGATTCTCACCCTGACTAACTATATATACTGATACCTGTGAACTAAGCAACAGCACTGCGAATGGTAATCTGTAATAGTAGTTTCATAGTAGTAATAGCCTGTCATTCTGGTCATCTGAATACTGGCTGCTTGTCATGACATGCCAGGTGCTGTTATGATGTCTCTTGGGTAGATGGTTGTTCAAAAAGAAGGGGGTGGTGAATGAAAGCAAAAGACAGGAAAGGAATATTGTGCCACTGTCCTGCTTCAAGGTTGTATATGGTGAGATTTTTGAACTTATGTGTAAACATAAGAAGTATATAATTCTTTATGCCTATTTTTAAAATATATTCTAATTTTTAAATGTTTTTTATCATATCCTGTAGGGACTTAAATTCAACATACCAATACTTGACGAAAAATACCTGTTCCATATTATGCCTAAGATGTTTGATATGCAGACAGATAGTGAGGTGAAGCTTAACAGCCTAAGTTGTATGGTAATAACAATAAGCTTGTCTTCTGGAGGGTTAACAACCTAAGTTTGCAGACCAAAATTAGAGAAAAAGGAGGGTTCCAAGGAAAGACAACATTTTGGCCCTAGCCTTCCAAAGTCAATTAAGACTCAGGACATATGAGAACTTGTACTGTAACGTCATGTACCTCGGTAGTGTCCCAAATTTTCTGATCAAGGAGAATATTGGGCCAAAGAGGAAAGTGATCGATGATGTAGATTGTGCCTAAGGAGAGTCACATGAAGAGAAAACATTCTCTCAGGCTTTCACAGAGAGCACATTGGCTAAGCATTGTCTGTGACTCATCCACATGGCTGACACTGATAAACAATGTGAGGTATAGGATCTCAGGATAAATCTTGAGGGGATTTCACTGAACTTATCAGACCCAAAAGTTGCAACTCTTGTTGCATAAGTCCTGCTTTATCTTGGTGTTAGCCACCCAGCAAAAAGTATAAAAACGAAATGTAAAAAGTAAAGCCATGCTGTTATGTTGAGCTGTAGGGGACTCAGGCCAACAATTTCTGTCATTGCCAGTGAAGCAGAATACCCAATACTATTATGGACTATTGAACTCTTTTAGATTATTTTGCTGAGTTAACACACCTATAATATTCAAATAATGGAACTTAACAAAAGAAGGGTATACAGACACATGTCCATTTTGTATCTGTGTATTCAAAGTGGTTAGGATAAATATATAGTTACATTCTCTTAATGAATAGAGTGATTTGTTCTAATGATGTTTGTAGATAGGATATCATGTCCTCATCTTGTTCAGCAATTAACCACTGGGAGGAATGTATGCAATGTGTTAATTATTGAAATTGTCCTGCCAATTTGATTTGAAACTGTCTCATTGCTATTTGTTTATCAATAAAATTATGGAGAAATAAACAATGTAAGGAGGGGAGAGAGGCTAACT
This sequence comes from Octodon degus, assembly GCF_000260255.1. Taxonomy (NCBI): domain Eukaryota; kingdom Metazoa; phylum Chordata; class Mammalia; order Rodentia; family Octodontidae; genus Octodon; species Octodon degus. Next base: position 4,740,362 of record NW_004524657.1, read on the forward strand.
AGCTGCCAGAGCTGCTGCCACTCCCTTTGTCCTCTGCTCTTTGCCACCACCATGAATGGCTGCTCTGTGCCATGTGCCACTCTAACTTGGAACCAGCTGAGTATAAACTGAAACCTCCACTGACTATGAGCTAAATAAACCTTTCCTTTAAAAAAAACAGATTAGAAGATACAGAATCAACTCCAGGCATACTTAACTACCTTATCATTTACAATGGTTGAAAACACACTCAGTGTAAGAAAAATAGTCTCTTTTAATAATTGTGCCAAAAAAATCTGGCTTATCACATGTCATAGTTTAAAATTAGGTCCATACCTTTCACCATACACTATACTAAAATCTAAATGGATTAAAGATCTAAATATTAAAATAGAAACATTAAATCTTCTGGAAAATAGAATAGGTAGAACTCCTGAAGACAGTGGTGCAGGCAAAGATTTTAAGAAGAAAATCAACAGAATATAGAAATTATCATAAAGAATCAAAAACTGGGATCTTATAGTATTAAAAAGCTTTTGCACAGCAAGAAAAAACACCAACAGAATGAACAGATACCCCAAAGTGTGGAAAAATTTGCCAAATGTTCTTCAGACAAAGAATTGCTAACTAGGATATATAAAGAATGCAAACAAATCAGGACTCCAAAACTTAAAGACCCAATCCAAAAATAGGTATCACAGATAAACAGACCCTTCTCACATAAAGAAGCAAAAGCAAATAAATATACAAAAAAATGTTCAACATCAGTGGTCATCCAAGAGATAAAAACTAAATTAATGCTGAGATTCCATTTCATTCTAGAAAGAATGGTTATCTTCAAGAAATCAACTAATAACAAATCTTTGTGGGGATGTGGAAGAAAAGGATTCATTCTCAACTCTTGATGGGAGTGTAGACTTGTGCAGCCAGTGCAGAAATCAGTGTGGAGATTCCTCAAAAACTAGAAATAAGTGTCCAATTTGACCCAGGTACTCCCCTTCTGTGTATTTTCCCAAAAGAATTAAAAGCATCACACCACAGCAATATATGCACACCCATGTTTATAGCAACATAGTTTGTAATAGCCCCATCTTGCAAATAGTCCAAATACCTATCAACTGGTGAATGCATATAGAGAGTGTGGTTTTTTTTTAATAGAGTGGAGTACTACACTGTACTCTGCCATAACAAAGCATAAACTTTAAAAAACAAATAAGCTTGAGGCATTTATAGGTGAATGGATGCACTTTGAGACCATACTCTTAAGTGAAGTAAATTAGACACACATGGGTAAATACTGCATTATTTCTCTGGTATGAGAAGCTAAGAATGTAAATCAGGAACAAATGTATAATAGTTCTGTGTAACACAGGAAGATGACACTCAAGTGGGGAGGTAACAAAGGTGGAAGGAAGAAAAGAGGTAAAAATATAAGAAAAATATAAATGAACGCAAAGCTTTTGTAAATAGGAAGTGGTTGAATGGAAGTCGGGAGAATTATAAAAAAAAAAATGTTGTACCATGTACAGGTACAAATTCTGTATGATGAATTGATCGTTATGTTGATAAAAATGTGCCAATAAAATCCGACTGGCAGAAAAAAATAAAATAAAAGTTCCATGTGTTTTGTTCTTAGATTTATTTTTTTAGGCCCTGACCAAAAAAAAAGTTTCCAGTAAGTCCGCCATGGTACTACTTCTTACCTACTACTTCCAATCACATAAAATCCTCAGTGTAATGTACCACTGAGCTAGTTTATGAAAAGAAAGGCTATCAAAGGCCTGTGGGAAAATATTTACAAATCGTATATTGACCAAAGAATTACAAAAGCACTCAGTATTCAATGGTAAGAAAATTCAACCCATTTCAACAATGGGAAGAAGATTTAAAAAGACAATTTACCAAGGAAGATACATTGGACTGCCAAATAACTCAGTAGATTAAAATGCCTACAAGCAGATGCAGGGGCCAGGGATTCTATTTCCCCCTTCCCTTCCTTCGGTGCTGGCCCCACCCCCGGGGCCTGCTGAGACTGGGTGTGGTGGTGCATGCCTGTAATCCCCGCACTTGGGAGGCTGTAAACAAGAGAATCACTATGAGTCCGAACTAGTAGTGAAACCTTGAGCACCCTGTAGACCCTTCCCTAAAATTAAAAAAAAGGTAGATACACAGAAGTCAAATGAAAAAATTGCTTACATTTATTCATCAATAAAATGCAAATTGGAAGCATAATAAGACGCCAACCTGCATCTATTAAAAGGAATAAAATTGAATATACTGTCTTTATGTATATGGAAAAATAACTTTGGTACTTAAAGAAAATCAATAAAAAGGATTAGAAGTCACATTAGATTAGATGCACTTCAGAATGTAGCTGTGGAGTGTTTCCAGAGAAGTTGGCATGAAGACCAGCAAATTTAGGTGAGAAGACCCTCTCAAAAGTGGGTAACATTGTGCAACAGGCTTATAGATAGGGTGGAATAAAATGGGAACAGGGAGGACCTTAGCACTTATTTCTAGAGTTCCATTCTTTTTGAGGGGTGCATCTTTTGGTGCCATTTCCTGTAAACATCAAACTTGAGTTTTTTCAGCCTAAAAGTAGACTCATCCAGTGACTCTCTGAAGAGCTGCCAGGCCTCTGTTCCTAGATTGGTGCTGTATTCTTAATCTTTCTAGTTTCACAGCTTCCATTTTCATGGACTAAGACACTGCTGGATGCCCTAAATCTTCAGTATGCAGATGGATGCTGTGGATTATCCTACCAATGATCTTGTAAACCTATAATAATTATAACCATCGTATATGTACTATACATATGCTATATATACTTATGATATATATTTTTTCTCTTCATCTAGGAATCCTAACCTACACAAAGATATAATATATAAAAATTTATTTATAAACTATAAGATATTATATATATATATATATATATATATATATATATTCATTTCATGTTGATTTTTCAGACATCTTATTGTTATGTAGTCCAGGCTGCTGGTTTTATAGAAATATACTACCACACACAGCCATAAGTTACATACCATAAATTACATGCAACTATTCACATATGAGATGTAAAACTAAATGACACAGGTAGGCAATTAAATTTAGTTTTCAAAATGAACATCCTTTAACAAATTGATATTTTAGTGATCAAGAGGGAAATATAACTGTCATAGCATTTCAAACCCCCTCTATAACTGTGGTGGCAAGCCTATGATATGTGTGCTGTTTATTTTTCTTTTAAGACAAAAGATGTTGATATATGGATTACTTTTTCTAAACCAAAACCTTAGTATTCAGATTTAATTGCAGTGCTGATACTTTACAATAAATAAGTGGGCTGAGGGTTGCAGTGTGGTTACGCATTGCTAAAAAGATGCCCTTACTGCTTTATAGATTTTTTTTAAGTTAGGGTGAAGAGCAAAGTCCCTGACCTAAATTTCAAGGCACCAGATGATTTGACTAGTGCTACCTCCAATGATACATCTGGCTCCCTTCTTCCTCTCTCCTTGCAGGCCAGACATACTTGTTATTTTTATATATTTTATAATTCAGGATCTCTGACTGTCTAGGCTCTCTGGTACTATGGCTCCATGGATGGCAAGTGTCCAGGAGCAGCATCTCCTTAGAAGAGAAGACTCCTGAACCCCACCCAGAACTAAACAAAATCCTTACTTTAACAGGACCTACCTGGTGACATATGTAAGCATTAAATTGTGATTTTCTTTATATGCTGCCTCTGGTATTTGCCTAGAAAGCATTTTCAACAGATTCCTACTTAAAGTGAGTGATCTAGGCCAGCCAGATGGCTCAGTGGACTAAAGCTCCTGCTCAGGCAGACAAAGGAACAGGGGTTCAATCCTCAGAGTGCCATTCCAGGCTCACACCCAGAGCATGCTAAAACAGCGAATGAGACTGGGCACAGTGGTGTGCCTTTTATTCCAGTGCTTGGGAGGCTGAAAATAGGAACATCACTAGGAGTCTGATCAATGTAGTGAGACCCTGTAGGTCCTCTACTAAAATACATAAAAATAAACAAATTAAAAAGTGAGTAATTTAAGTACTATGTATCTGGAGCTTGAGCTACTGTGAAGATAAGGACTTTATTTAAGACTGGCTCCTGACGGGAACTGTCTTTCTACTTAAATTATATCTTGATTTTTGTCAGATTATACAAATAAAAAGTGCACAAAGTATTCATTGTTTTTTATAAAGGTATACATAAAGCAACATATCTTATAAATAAAAATTTTCTTAAACACATGTGATGGAATTAGAGGCACAAGGTATAATTTCAATTGTTAAAACATGTATAGCAAATAAATGCTTATGATTTCAATGCTTCTAATGTTCTGTAGAACAGCCTGGACTTCTCAGGAACATTTAAATCATTCCCCAATATAGCAGCTTTACTGTGTCAAAAGACAACCTTTGATCTTCTCAGAGGAATTTCAGATCTCTACTCATTCCTCTTCCAATGAAAGCATACAGCTGTACAACTAGACAACCTTTATGATCAGATCAAAAATATATAAACATTATCTTTAGTTTGGGTAATTAAGCCTCTAAAATGAACCACTGTGCAAAAGATTTTCAGCTCTGTGTATCATCCACAGTCACTCATTTTTTGTATAATTCAGGTTCTATTTAAAGAATTGTGCAGAAAGTTTTAAGAGGTAGCCATGTTTTATTCTAATAAATCTCAAATTACGTCAGGGTAAGCAAATTCAGGATAAAATAGCATTCAACATGCAGATTGTGCATTTTAGTAACTGGACAGGGATATATTTTAATCAGTTTTTTATTAAGAAATATCTGACAATAATGCTAAAGAAGGGAATATCAGCAGGATGTAGAACATAAGCAGAGTTGTACAAGCACACAGGTGAGCACTGTTTAGGGTGAATGGTGCAGTGATATGAGTAGAAATGTCTACAGAGCTGCAGGTGGACCACACACTACTCATAAAGAGTTCTGAATGTGCTGGAGTAAGACGAGAATTTTTCAAGCATAACACAACATACAAATATTGATATTTTATCAACTTTTCTAGAAACCACCTGGAAAATATGACATAATAACAAATGAATATTGTTTATCTTTGATTGTATGCATTTTAAGCTCCTGCTTTTCTTTCTTTTTTTTCTGCTTTTCAACTATACGTTCAAATAAGCTTTCAATATTACTGCTTTCCTTATATGAATAGTTTCTTTTTCAATTCTAAGATAAGTAAGACCCTTTCTTCGTATGAACCATTTTTCTTCCTACATACTCTCCTCAAAGTAATTCTTCAGCCTTATTTTTGAGTTTTCTGAGTCAGTGAAATTTTATAGGTCAGCAAACAGCACATAGACACAGCTACTATGATTGTTAGACGGTATTCTAGAGAATGGGGGCTCACTGGTCCCTTCCCCACTCTCAGAGAAGCACAAAGAGCTCAAAGTGTCACCTCAAAGTGCCATATAACTGCACTATCATGTTGCTGGTTTTGCATTCAAAATACTGTTTATTTCTATATATGATAAATAAAATGAATTACTGTAAGAAGTGAAATTGGTCATTTCCCAATAATGTCAAATGAAAGCAATTGTGAAGGCTTGTCATATTCCAAGGATTTGTGTTCACTAAAACACTAACCTGTTGCCTCTAGCCAGGTAAATGTGATGTGTTTCCAAGATATGCAACTGTGGTATTATCAAAGTGATCATATTGAACTCTTTTTCAGTAGAACTACCTCACTTTAATAATTAAAGCCACAATGAAGAGCATATACACTAGTAAAATGCCTTTGTGTTCTGCTGTAATTATTCTGGCATGCCAAAGAACAATTGATAAATATTCTTTGTACAATTTTGAAATACATATGCAAATATAGTCTATTATTCTCATACTTTAGTTCATTAAAATTCTAGATTAATTATATTTGCAAATTGAACAGGAACAAATATACAGCCACATTAAACACGCACTATTTGTGACTTTAACAAGAAGATAACAGTCAGTAACATGAGATTTAAATATACCTCTTTAAGAATTTTCTTAGTGAATCTGTGACTTGCTTATTTCTCAGGCTGTAGATAATGGGATTTAACACAGGAATGATGACAGTATAAAACAGAGAGACCAGCATGTCTTGGTCATCTATCTGTGGAGATGCAGGGTGCACATACATAAAAAGTAGAGGCCCATAATATAAAGACACTGATAAGAGGTGGGCTCCACAGGTGGAGAAGGTTTTCCTTATGCTTTTGAGAGACCTCTTTCTTAAAACTGCAAAGAGAACAAATGTGTAAGAGACAAGAATAATCGCAATAGTAAATACCTGGATTGAACCAGAGAAAATAAAAACAATTAGATAATTAAGATAAGGATCTGTACAAGAAATCTTAAACAATGATATAATGTCACAGTAAAAGTGATGTATTATGTTGGAATTACAGAAAGTTAATCTGAATAAAAAACCTTCATGAATTAAAGCATGAAGAAGACCACTTATAAAAGACAGGGCTAACAGTCGTATGCATAGCTGGTTGGTCATTATCACTGGATAGAGTAAAGGATTGCAAATGGCTGCATAGCGATCATAAGCCATTGCTGCCAAGAGGAAACATTCTGTAGTTGCACTGATATTGAAAGAAAAGAATTGGACCATGCATTCAGAAAGAGAGATAATTTTATTCTTAGTGAAGAAGTTGACCAGCATCTTTGGAATCACTATGGATGATATAGATGTATCAACAAAGGCTAAACTCCCAAGGAAAAGGTACATGGGAACATGAAGATGAGGGTCTCGCCTAACAAGAGCTATCAACCCAAGATTCCCAACAACAGTGAGGAAGTATACCACCAGGAACACCAGGAACAGGGGGATTTTCCATCGTGGTGCAAGTATTAGTCCAGTGAGAACAAATTCTCTCAGCAATGTTGTATTTTCTTTTCCCATATTGTCATCAGATATTCCCTGAAATGAAATGCAGTGCATGTAAAAGAGCATTCATTATGCATTTATAAAGTGAAATTGGAGAATAGGTGAACTAAAACCACACATTTATTGGAATGCCTTTTCAATTTGCATAATAGATGGAAGCTATTTTAGAGATTGAAAAAGTATAGTAAACTCTATTTCAATTCAATATGGGCATAAATTAACAGATTTAAAGGATAAAAGAGGTTTTGGGCTGGAGAGACAGTTCAGCAGTCTAAGCAAACTGGCAAGCACAAGAATCTGAGCTGAATTCTCAGTAATAAACCTGGAGCTTGCCTTGCTGGCCCGAACGTGGATGTGGCAGTGCATGCCTGTAATTCTATGACTAGGGATGCTAAAACAGAAGGATTAGTATGAGTCCAAGCTGTGTACCAAGACCCTGTACCAATAAATAGATAAATAAATAAATAATTTTTAAACAAATGGAGAGGTTTTATTAGTATGTACTAAATTTGTGGCTGCAGTGTTACTACATTAGGATAATCTTGGGTCTGGGTAGGGTTATGGAACCAGGGAAAAATATTTAGAGACCTGGATAATAAAATGAATTGAATGTCTTAACAATGATATCAGTCAAATGAACTACAATGAAAAGTCTTTACTCTTTTAAAACTTAAATTGGGAAATTATATTGGAGAGACAAAAAACTGGGGTCAGCATTAGTAGTCAGAAATCTAATATTATTATTTAGAAGTTCCCAAACCAGATTATGTATCAGAATTGTCTGGGAATATTTGTGCAAAAAGAACTGAGAGACCAACTCCTTTAAGATACCAATAGGCAATATGCACTATACCAATCATTGTTAATTTCCTATCACCTTGTTTTGAAATTCTATATTGTTTTTTATTCTCTCTCTCTCTCTCTCTCTCTCTCTCTCTCTCTCTCCCTCTCTCTCTCTCTCTCTCTCTCATTAAATTCCATATTCTATTTAAATAAAAATTTTATTTAAAAAATACATATTGTGACTTAGTTGCATCCGAAGTGATTAGATCACATTTGATATACCATTGGGAGCAACAAGGAGAACAAATAGAAAAGGAATTCAAATACAGAATCATTTGTTTGCTGTGACATATGCCATGAAGAGGAATGGTCATTGAAAGAAATAATTTGGTGACTGCGTCAATGGTCATTACAAATTGAGATTGAGAATTTAAATGCATTAGCAAAGCTGTGAGAAGTCCATCATCTGGACATGGAGATGACATGCACTAGTAGGACACCCCTGCTCAAGCTTAACAATAGTAAAAATGCATCAGTCATTGGGATAGTTGAAGTTAGATCTGTGGATAACCTACACAAAGTAAAGAACTTACACAAAGTAAAGAAAATGAGAGCAAGGATAATACTATAAGCACTGTTATTAAAGAAGTTATTAAGGGGATAAATTTCATTTATGATATGGCCAATTTTGATCCTACTTCGACAACATAGACAGTGTTAAGAGGAAGGTAGGACCCACTGTAGAGGCCAGAGAACTGGAAAGTCTCTATTCCATCACCCTCGCACATACAGTGAATTGACTTCATTTTGGTTTATCTAGTTTCACCTACCATACATTTGGCTTGGACTATGAAGAAAAGGAAACAAAGGTCAAAAATACTGGAAGTAATTTTAATGACTAGAGACCCAAGGCAGCAAGAAATATCAAGACTTCAGCACGCATCCTCCATGAGCAACAAAGGCACAGACAATGGGAGCCATGGTGTCTGAGGCTCAGCACTAGTTACAATTCTTCTTGAGGAGACTGTTTGGATATAATTTTAGGTACCTACTATCTTACTTCTTTCTGTTCTTGACAATTTTTCTAATCTGTCTTTAATACTCTGTTCTCTAGAATTTTCATGTCAAGCCAATTTCCATTTAATAAAATTTCTGTTGCAAGAGTGTAAGTTGGCTCCTGGGAGAATGGAAGGAAACACAAGAAAGTGATGCTGAGCAGAGTAAAATCGGAAAGTTGAGTTCTGTGACCCTTATGAAATAAAATATATTAAGGGTAACTAAGTAGATTGCAGTGGTAAAGTCCAAGATAAATGCTTTAGAAAGAAAAAGAGTGGATAGAGATTACTGGGTGCTTAAATTAATAAAATTTAATTGGCTTGGGGAAATTTATCATATAGTTTCCCCTATATGATAAAAGTCAGAAAATAGGAAATGAATGGGAAATAAATGGATCCACAGTGAAGGAATGATACAGAATTTTTTTAAGCTAATGTGAAGGACCATTGACATTTTTCTATTGCTAATAGACTCCTTTAATATTCTTTCATGTAGAATATTTTATTAAAAGTCTTTAAACAAGTAGATAAGTGAGAAAAGAGGAGAGGAAAGCACTAAGAAGAAAAAAAAGAGCAGCAAAATAGAGAAATTTGGTTGGATGAAAAGTGAGATGAGAAATAAGCAAAGCAAAACAAAGCCATAGATTGACAAGTATAGGAAAGACAAATCAAAGGATAAGAAGAATCAGAGAAAGACTAACAACATAAGAATTGGAATCAAATGTTTGTCTGCTAAATACTGGTAGCCCTGTGAGTGTTTTCATTTTCCTTTCATTTAAATCAGAGTTTATTTTCTTATGCAGTATGTAAAATACACAGGGCTATGGCTTAAAATTTTACTTCATAAATATTATATTATTGATATATCGTTACTACCTGAAAATCTGAAAATTATGCATGCATATAAATATTACTTCACCTTAGTTAATATGGTACTGAATTTTGCTACAAATCTTCGGGTAAGAGTTTCCTTCTTCACCAATTGCTTTTGTTGCATTTTGTCTCAGCAAAAGAAAATTAAACCAAAGGCTGAACCCAGTGTGTTGGCGACATAACACGATCTTGCCAACTGTAAAGTGAATGTTCCCAAGGAATAAGCTCCTTCCACATAATCAAAACAATCACAAGTGTTTCTGCATATTTTCTGTGTACATATATGTGTTTATATACCTATTTACACATAAATATAGCTACACATCAGTGTAATTAAAGAAATTCACTAGAAATTCTATAGATAGGTAGATGGATATAGATGATATAGATATAGATATAGATATAGATATAGATATAGATATAGATATAGATATAGATATATAGATACATATTACTCAAAAACTCGGTTTGAAAAGGATGGCAGTGTAACAGAGTTAACTTTTAAATTAATGGCCCTCTCAGTATAAGACACACAAAGTTAAGAATGTAATGATGTTTTCTAGAAATTTGATCCAGCTCTTCTGAATGCTGAATCCTCACATGTTACAGAAGAAATTCTGGAGCAAACCTACAGAAGCTTCTGCAGATGCTAGAGTGCAAGAATATGGTGAATTAGATGCTAAAGATTGCATTCCAGAAGCAGAGGTTCTGGAAGTTGAGAAAGAAGAGGAAGCTGAAAATGAAAATGGATGGGAAAGTACCAGTCTAAGTGAAGAGGAGGAGGCTGATGGCAAATGAGTCAATAAAAAACTCTTCTGATAAAGAACAGCAAGAGATCTTCCAGAAGCTGAGCAGCACGGCCAAAGAGGAGCAGAGGGCCAAGGCCACAGCCATCAGCACCAGTCAGGTCTTGACTCAAGAAGACTTCCAGAAAATCCAAATGGCCCAAATGAGGAAAGAGCTCACTGTTGCCCCAGAGAAGGCCCAAAAGAGGAAATATAATGAAATAGACAGTGATGAGGAGCCCAGAGGTGAATTACTGTCTCTTCAGAATGTTGAGCATCTTCATAGAAAAACTAAGTCTGACAAGGAGACACAACTAGCAACTTCAATGGCTGGAAAGACAGACTGAGAAGAATTTATGAGAAAGAAAAGCAAAATGAATCCATCTCCAAGTTCCACAAATAAAGAGAAGAAAAAACAGAAGAACTTTATGATGATATGACATAGCCCGAATGTTTGGTCCAAAACCAAGCAGTCCTTCCGAGAGAAGCAGCTGGCCCTACGAGATGCACTTTTGAAAAAAAGGAAAAACACAAAGTAATTTTCAAGGAAGTTTTCCAATGCATGGAGAATGTTAAATTTGTGCAGTTACTTTGAAAATTAGTAAATGTAGGGTATTATTTATTTACACTAAAAAGTCCCCAAAGCACTGTATTATGAAACCCAAAGTAAATTTGGTAGCAGTTTGGTGTTTTTCATTTGGAAAAATAAAAATAAATAAAAATAAAAAAATAAATTAATGGCCTTAGAAATTTTAATCAGAGATTGTGATTGATTTTAAATGAGATTGTGATTTGTTTTCAAGGAATCATCATACAGATTGCCTATAGAAGAGTCATTATGACTGGATACTTATGTTCAATTTTAAATAGATATACCAGTCAATCAGAGTGTAAAACCATTATTTTAGGTGAAAGAGATGATAAAACATCAAAAAAGGGTATAATACATGCCAAACTATTTTGTTTACTCATATTTATCCAGAAACATAAAATGTACAGGCAACTCAAAATTCAGTTTCATTGATACCCAGTTACATTGGAAACCTATAAACCAAATCTAAAATTATTTTGAGCAACATTTTAAACTTACAATGTAAATAATAATTGACATTACAGAAACCACTTCTCTCTTACCTACACTTTGAAAGAAATTGCAGCAGTTATTAAAAAGCATAGGGTTTTGTAAATCAGAAAAAAAGACAACAGTACAGGAATGACAAAAATATATGTAGCAATTCTTTTGATAATGATTCAGTTTGGCTTCTCATTCCCACACACACAAATGCTGTTTATATCAGCTTTCTCTCAACCTAAGATTCAACCAATTGTATAACTAGAAGGCACAGTAGGAACTGAAATTCCCATGAGGGTGTCTTAGAATTCCTGTAGGACCAAGTGGAGCTGTTCTGGTGGGCACTGTGGATGCGGACATCTATGTGACATCCAAATTTCTCAAAGAGTGTTACGGATTTTAAAATCCTAAGTATCAATTTGCTAAAGAACTCTAGTTTTACAGTTGAATTTATTCTTTAGATTGCAATTTTTCATCATAGCTATCACTTCCAACAAGTTTAGGCAAACTTTAAAGTAAACATAAAATTTCTTGCCCTGAGGGATTTGATTAGTATGGTTTTCTCAGAGCTAGTAAAAACATGATTTTTAAAAGGTCAGTGATCTAAAATTCCTTCAGGAGCAAATCCAAAATAAAGTTGCCCTTCTTGTGTAAACTGAGGACATACACCTGCCTCCTAGACTTTAAATTAAAATACAATGAGGTCTTGCTGGGCAAAGGAGAAGGACAAGCATACCACAGGACTTCAGTAAAAGGGAGCCTAGTTTTGCACTTCCCAAAATTCAATGACTCCAAATGTCATGGAGTTTTTATTAAAAGGCAGACTCTCAGCAGAAATGGGAGAGGCTCAGAAGTCTTCCTTGTTACTAAAGTGAAGCCGATGGGCACTTGCCATTCGAAGAGCTGCCATTCATCACTGGACCACTGGGAAGAACAGACAGTTGTCAACGTCAGGGTATCAAAATATTCAGTGTGACTTTTCCTATGCAGAGAGAAGCAGGAAGGGGCCTGATGGAGTCAGCGACCTCTGCATCAGTGCAATCATGTGGAGTTTCAGAGCTTAGATAAGAAGCTGTTCTTTACCCCAACGTTTAATAAATTTTTGAAAGATTTTAAATATGATGGCAATATGTTCTTGCTTTCCTTTTACACATTAACATAGAACATGCTTTTAATAAAAGCTCAGCAATAAACATTAAACAAGTTTTTCATTAAACTTAATTAAGAAAGTTAAACTTCATATCTGGAAAATGTACCTAGTGCCACATTCTCTTATTTAAAAAGTTATCTTTTAGTTTTGTTGGCTGGTCGGATGGCAGATGAGGAAGAGGATCCTACCTTTGAGGAGGAAAATGAAGAAATTGGAGGAGGTGCTGAAGGTGGACAGGGTAAAAGAAAGAGACTTTTTTCCAAAGAATTTGATACGAAAATGATGTTGGTGAAATTGTGAAATCTGCTCACATAAACAAGTGATTGTTTTTCCCAGTACGATGTATGATGTATGGGTTTGGGGATGACCAGAATCCGTATACTGAGTCAGTGGATATTCTTGAAGACCTTGTCATAGAGTTCATCACTGAGATGACTCACAAGGCAATGTCCATTGGAAGACAAGATCTAGTACAAGTCGAAGATATCGTCTTCTTGATTCGAAAGGACCCAAGGAAGTTTGCTAAGGTTAAAGACTTGCTTACTATGAATGAAGAACTGAAACAAGCTAGAAAAGCATTTGATGAAGCAAACTATGGGTCCTTTTGTGCTTTCTGAAATTTCATCATCTCTGGAAACCGTATACAACTTTATTTTCTACAGTAATTTCCTGATGTTTAGGCATGTTCATGAGAGGAAGAAACAAAGTTTTCAGCCTTTACTTCAGGTCTTTGTTTTTGGATCATTTGATTTGAGTCTTTATTTGCCTGGCTTTATATGACCATACTTGAATTACTTACTAGATTTTAGTGACTACATGTAAGTTAAATTACTTTGCAGACCATGCAGTCCCTTCTGGCTTTTGATGTCTAAACAGTAAACTTGTATTTATATATTATATATGTTCGTGCCATTACAAGCCATATTCTAGCTGTTTAATATGTAAAATCTCCATGGCCTTTCTGAGTACGACAGCTAAGGCATGCGCTGAATGTTTGCAAACAGTTTTAGACAATAATTGTCTGAGAGGTTATACATAGTGAATCACTTTGTGTTTCTTTTAAGGAGAGGATGTAGGAAACTAAGTTTTTGTAAGAATGTTTATCTGTCTTAAGAGATAATTTGTTTTACTGTCTTTTCTAAAGATAACTTTTTTTGTTTTGGGGAAACTTCAGTTTCATGTCAGCAATTCTGTATTAAAGCTTTTTAAAAATTTAAAAATAAAAAATAAAAATAAAAAGTTATCTTCTATTTAGGCAATGATGACTGCAAAGTGGAAAACCATGGGCCTATTTTGGGAAGACTCATCATTAATCAAATATCATATCTACAGTTTTGGAGGTGACAAGCAAACCAAAACAATGGAGAAAAATAACAGATCGAAAGGGAATATCTGTGGAAACTGCAGAAAGATGACATAATTAGTATGATGTGAAGACATAGCTTTTAACAGGACTCATAATTTGAATTATGTTAAAAGCTTTGACTTTACTATCACTGCCTCTTGAACTTGGTGCATTAACTTCAAATTCATCTGTTGCCTATCTTTGGAGTACAAAAAGTTGCCCCCTCCTGCATGGGCAATCTATTTATGCCATTTTAATGAGACATTGTCTCAATAGAGAATTTATGTCCTGATTTGAAATCAGGTATAGTAATAATGGATCTCTAAAATTATTCCTCTTTTTCAAAATATTTTGGCTACTTTTGGTCCTTTAAATTTACATGAGGATATCAAAATCATTTCATCAATTTCTACAAGGAAATTTCCTGTGCAATTGATTGTTATTTTACTGATTTATTATTGCTTTTGATACAGAGTCTCACTATGCAGCTCAGACTCATAGTGAGCCTCCTGTCTCAGCCTCCTCAGCACTGGGATTACAGGCATGTATCACCATACCTGGTTTTGGGCCCAGCAATGCATGCCCAAGATTCCAGGGCCAGCATGGCACGCAGTACCTGAATGGAACCCAGGTCCTTACACTTGCAGGCAGGCACTTAACAAAAAAGTGACATTACAAATCAAAAAATATTGATTCTTCTGAACTAAACAAGAATTACCAGGGAGACAGATCAGCAGCACAGTGCCTACCTGGCAAGCACAAGTTCCTGAGTTTGATTTCCAATACAAAAATAAAAGAATATCATTTAACTAAACAAAAAGTATTTTTCTCTTTATTTTGATCTCAATTTGTCTCAGAAGTTATTATGCATAGCTCTTTTTCAGTACTGGGTTTAAAGCCAGAGCCTTCATGCTGAATTACATCCTCATCCCTCTAAAACTTTTTTTATTGAAATTGGTTTCACTAAGTTACTCAGCCTGACACAGACTTGTAATTCTCCTGCCTTAGTCTCCCATGTTTCTGAGATGACCTACAATCAAGTTAGTTTATAAATTTAAGTTGCTAATACAGAAATAGAAGTTTTTCTCAATATTAATCATATATTCTGAACAGTTGCTAATTTCATTTATTAGTTACATTAGTTTATTATAGATCTTATTGGATTTTTCCACAGATAGTCATATAATATTTTTAAAGAATATATTTATTTCTTTTTCTCCAAACTCAATAATTTCCATTCATTCTTATTTTATTTTAAATTCTTAGAAATATGAATTACACGTTTCAGATCTAATGCACCATATTAATTACACAGAATTAAATGGTTTCCATGGTCAAACAAATCAACATAATCCATTCTCTCACAGTTGACCTTTTTTTGTTGTTTGTGGTAATAATTGCTCATGAGATCTGTACTCTTCACAAATGCCTGGTATGGTTACCAATATTTTAAAATCAGATTTTATGTCACCTAACTTATTTTACCTGTTTGGGTGTCCTCCTCCTCCTCCTTCTTCTTCTCCTTCTCCTTCTCCTTCTCCTCCTTCTTTCTTGTTTTTCTTTCTCTTTTCCTTTTGAGTGTTGTGAATAGCTCTATCAAAATTTATGCTAATCATTCACATACTATGGTCTATTTTATATTAGTTCCATTTTTTAATTATTAGAATAAACATTGTATGGAATGTCAAAAAAATGCCTGGTATGATATATATATATATTTTTTTTTTAATTTTTTTTAACATTTATTTAGTGTGTGTGTGTGTGTGTGTGTGTGTGTGTGTGTGTGGCCAGCTCAGCCCACCAGGGGGCGCGGCTGGCCGGCATGTAGTGCTGGAGGATTGAACCGTGGTCCCTGTGCTTTGCCAAGCTTGTTCCAAGTAGGTGCTTTAGACCACTGAGCCATCTCTCCAGCCCTGGTATGATATATTATTAGTTACTATAGTCATCGTGCTGTACATTGCATCTACAGAGGGTAGGGAGTTTAGAAATAGATTAACAGAGTTTAAGTTTTGCTTAAGATATATGATGAGAGAACATATGTTCTCAGAATCTCAGGAAGATAATAACCAAAATACTGTTGAAGAAATAATGAACAAGCACTCTCCAAATTTTTAAGCTATAAATCAAAGGACAAAGGGACCCATATAAAATAAGCATGATAGAATTATAGCAATGCAGAGCATATTCAAGTTTCTTAAAGGGAAAAATATGAGAAAGCAAAAACTTGGGGAAAATCTGGAATGAAGGAAAAAATAAAAATGACAGCAGATTATTGGAAAATTCCAGGCAGGAAAACAACAAAATTACATATTTAAAATGCTGGGGGGGAGAGCTACAGTTGTAAACACCATACTAAATGAAAATATCTTCCAAAAATGAAGGGGGAATAATTAAAAGCAGATGAAAGTTTAATTTCATAAAAAGTAAGGTGCTACATTGGCCAAGCAATGGCCGTGACTCATCCACATGGCTGACACTGATCATTTGATTTGAGTCTTTATTTGCCTGGCTTTATATGACCATACTTGAATTACTTACTAGATTTTAGTTTTTTTAATTTTTTTTTACTTACTAGATTTTAGTGACTACATGTAAGTTAAATTACTTTGCAGACCATGCAGTCCCTTCTGGCTTTTGATGTCTAAACAGTAAACTTGTA
>NW_004524657.1:4757314-4760947 GCF_000260255.1 Octodon degus
GCAATGTGTTAATTATTGAAACTGTCCTACCAATTTGGTTTGAAACTGTCTCATTGCTATTTGTTTCTCAATAAAATTATGGGGAAAATAAATAAATATCTATTTAGAAATAAAAAAGTAAGATGCTAAAATGTTTAAATAATGTCTTTACAAACATTTGATTATTTAATACACAGGAGCATGAATTTTATAACATGTAGAAGTTAAATATAATAAATAGGGCTGGGAAGATAGGTTGGCAATTAAGCGCCTGCCTGGCAAGTGCAAGGACCCAGGTTCCATTCAGGTACTGCATGCCATGCTGGCCCTGGCATCTCAGGCATGCATTGCTGGCCCCAAAACCAGGTGTGGTGATGTATGCCTGTAATCCCAGTGCTGGGGAGGCTGAGACAGGAGATTTACTGAGTCTGAGCTGCATAGTGAGACCCTGTATCAAATAAATTAATGAATAAATAAATGATAAATATAGTACAAAACACAAAAATCTGAGTAGATTGTCATAAACTTAAATAGTATATTGTAAGCTGAAAATAATTAAATGAAAAATCTGTATAATATATGAGAATAGAGATCAAACATTTAAAATATGACAACTGAAAACAGCAATTGAGTAAAATAAATCATAGGGACAAATAAAAAACAACAAAATACCATAACATATGTGACTTAACAACAGAAATTATATATTTTTTTCTCTGTAAAGAAACTCCCAAGAAAAGATTCTAGTATGTTGAGGATCTAGTGAGGAAAAAGTTTCTTCCTGATGCATTTCTAAAGAATCACATAGAGCAGAGAGAAAAAAGGAGAGCATTCCAGTGTCTTTTTTTTTTTTTAATTTTAGGTAAGGATCTATAGGGTGTTCAGGTTCTCACTTACTGGATCAGACTCATAGTGATCTGCCTGTTTACAGCCTCCCAAGAGCTGGGATTAGAGGCATGTGCCACCACACCCAGTCTCAATTGCAGTCTTAGTGAGGTCCGGGGGCATGGCCAGCACAGCAGACCTGGGGATTGAACCCCTGGCCCCTGTGCCTGCTTGCAGGCCCTTTAATCCACTGAGCTATTTGTCTGACTCTCCAGTGTCTTTTTTTAATAAGAAACTAAAACTATATAAATGTAACTACATACAAAAGACCCAACCACTGATTACTATCATCTTAAGGCTTGAGAATTCAGCACAAGAATTTAAGGGGGACACATTTCAGTATGCAGCAAGTGTATAAGCAGTTTAATTTTGCTTTGGAGTTACTTTTATTTCAATTTTCACTTTATATTAACACATGCTTACAGTACATATTGTTACAATCCTGGTGGTATTTTTATTGGATTAAAATTATAAGTAAATTTTAGAAATGTGACCCGATTGACTATATTGGCTCTACCTATAGAGAAAGAAAGGGTATATTGCCATTTTTTCCAGATTTTACCTCTTATTTAGAATACATTTGCATTAATTAATGATTACATTCCTTCTGTGACATTAGCATATGTATATACACATCTCAATATTTGTTCAATTGTTTTCTTCATTGTCACCCCTCTTTCAACTCTTGATTCCCTTCCCATTGGGAAAAGATCTATCTCTGTTCTTGTTATTAATTGTCTTTATTTTGCTCTTCATATTTTGGGCTTCTCATATAAGAGAAGCTATGCAATGATTAAGTTTGTGTGTCTGATTAATTTCACTGAATATTATGGTCTCAAGGTGCATCCAGAGATCCAGCCCTAACCCAGACCCCATGAGTGTGTGGGAGAGCTTCCTGCTACCCTGCACCCACAGGACCTGTCAGTCCAAACCCAGGCACACCTTGAGTAAGACCCTGTTCAACACACTTAAGAACCCACCACCCTCATTCCACAGACCCACCACCCTGCATGCCTGCAGAGTAAGTGAGAACTTCTGCCACGTTTTCAGGACCCCCATATCCAGCTCTAGCCCAGGCACTGTGAGTGTTCTGGAGAACTTCTACTCTCCTCTACTCCCCCTTGTCGAATTCAGACTCAGCTCAGGCCTTGAATACAGGCCTGGGGTAAAACTCTGCAGCTGCAGTTCCTGCAGAGAGAATAGGGGTTATAACCACCCAACTACTCCAGGAGCACAACATCTTGCCAGAGGGTCACAACACGTTCACTCCCATGGGCTGCAGCAGGAAGAAGCTGAGCAAAGCAACCAGACCAAGCCAGGCAGAGCTGGATAAATCCAAATTTTGTAGATCTGCACCTGAATTCCAGTAAGTGTTACTGTTATAACAGCACCAAAGCTCTACCACAAGGGTCAGAAGAAGGTGCTATACAAAATGAAAATGAGAAGGAGCAAAATGCAATCTCAGACCCCAAGCCCACCCATAACAAGAGCAGAGGAAACTAGTAAACAACAAATTGGGAACCACACAGCTGATATCAATGAATCAAGAGTTTCTGAAATAAACAAAAAACTGCAGAAAGGAATAGAGGAACAAGGATCAGAAATAAAAAAAGAAATCCTTGAATTAATAGCATCTGCAGTAAATAATCAAATGCAGAAACATATGGAGGAAACCCAATGCCCAGCCAGAACAAGTGCAGAGGACACTACCTCAGCTCAAATGTATGAATTAATAGCATCTATAGTATATAAGCAACAGCAGAAAGTCATAGAGGAACTCAGAGCAGAATTCTTTTCTGAAATAAAAAAAGAAATCTCTGAACTCATACCATCTGAAGTAAAGAGTCAAAAATAGAAACATGGGGTCCTTCCCCTTAACTCAGTTCTTTAAGTGGCTGCTTCAACAAACCAGCCAGACTCAGGTTGCTCTGGTTCGATCCCTACAACTCAAGCCAGCCAAACCTTCCCAGAAGGCATTCGGAGCAAAAACAAAAACAAAAACAAACAAACAAAAAAAAAACATGGAGGAAAACCAAACTAAAAAAAAAAAAAAACTACAGTAAAAGAATTAATAAACGCTTCTGAAGAATACATTGATAAAATATAGAGGAGATTAGAAAAATGACAGATTCCAAGAATAAGCAATACAGGAAAGAAATAGATTGCATGAAGCAGAGTCAAAGAGATATACAGGACTCAAAATCTCAATCACAAGCTTGCAAAACAATTTGAGTGAAAGTGAAGACAGAGTCTCAGATCTTGAAGACACTGGGGCAGCTAGTGAAATGGTAAGAAAAGATCTCTTAAAAACAACTAAGATGCAGGAAAAAATAATTCATCACTTGCAAAATGATGCAAAGATGAACAATGTGAGACTAATACGTATCAATGAGAAAGAAGGAGTCAATACAAATGACATTAAAAAATATGGGCAACAGTCCCAGCCCAGGCGCAGCGTGGGCCAGACCCTCTCCGAGCCCCTCGGGCCGCCCCCCACCACTCCACAGTGCCTCCCCCACCCCGCCCAATGAGTAGGATTTTCTGCCGAGTTCCTGGAGCCCCCAGACCAAGTCCTAGCCCAGGTCCGGTGAGTGTGCGGAGAGTTTCCTGCTACCCTGCGCCAGTGGGACCAGTCCCAGTCCAAGTTATAACTACAGCAAAGATCTACAACAAAGGGCAGGGGACAGTGC
Source organism: Octodon degus (assembly GCF_000260255.1). Lineage (NCBI taxonomy): Eukaryota > Metazoa > Chordata > Mammalia > Rodentia > Octodontidae > Octodon > Octodon degus. The sequence continues at coordinate 4,760,869 of NW_004524657.1, forward strand.
TACACAAAATGACAAGAAGGAACAAAATGCAACCTCAGAACCCAAGCCCACCCGTAACAAGTGCAGAGGACACTAACAC
>NW_004524657.1:4762519-4763949 GCF_000260255.1 Octodon degus
GATTTTTAGCTTGTACTTTTTATGTTGTATCTATGGCTTTCCTTCTTCCTTCCCTCCATCCTCCCCTTCTTTCCCTTCTCTTCCAACCTTTTCCTTCCCTTTTATTCTCCTTCTTCTTCTTCTTCTTCTTCCTCCTCCTCCCCTTGGTCATCAAATGGAGTCTGCCAACACAGAAATTAAACAACATATAATTATTAAACAATTTATAATATTCTTATGGGCCAGATATGACAGAGATAACAATGAAGTGAGGGGGCTTTATAAACTATGCTAGTGTTTATATGGAGACAGATGTCCACTTGGGACCCCAGCTTCTAGTGGACCACTGCTGGTCTATTGTGTAAGTGTTTTCTAGTCAGTATATATTTAAATCAAGGAAATCAATTAATGCTTTAAAATCTGCTTTTCTAACCTTTGGAAACAATTTGTTTGTATTTTTTTTTTTTTTTTGGCCACCTCAGCCCACCCTGAGGGTGGGGTTGGCACAGCATGTTGGGCTTGGGATAGAACTGTGGTCCCCTGAGCCTGCTTAAGCTTGCCTAAGCAGGTACTTTAGACTGCTGAGCTATCTTGCCAGCCCCTCTAGTTGTATTTTAAAGGAAATACACAATTCTGGTTTAGAAGGAATATTTTTTTAAGGTCTGAAGTACATAAAGGAAAAGAAGGAGCAGTCAAGATTAAACCTGAGAATTATGAAACTGTCTACTAAACTCTTGGATGAAGTAAAAAATACAAACAGAAATTATAGGCAATGTGATATAGTGTCAATATTATATAGGGAAATTTATTTAAAGCAGTTAGCAGAGGAAATTAGTAGAACTAAACACTTTTTATCAAGAAAAGTGGAATAATGAAAATAAGCAAACTCTCCTTTGAAAAATTAGAGTAAAAACTCACAATGAAGAAAATTTAAAAATCAAAGAAGGAGCAGAAATTAGTGAAGTATAGAAAAACAATAAAACTAAGATATAGTTTGACAAAATTCTATTTTTTAAAAAAGTTAATAAATTTTTAAAAAAACATCAGCTAACTTAGTTAAGGGAGAGACAGCATATCCCCAGACACAATTTTGAAATAAGAAAATGTAAAATTCAACAGACAGGATTTACTCTGTTAGGGCAATACACATAAAGTCCCACATAGCTAATTTTCAAGGTAAATGCTACTGACCAAAATTGGACTCAAAGATCCCAGAAATTTTAGAAAGATAAATTTCATACAGTGAATAAAATTATTAAAAAATTGCTTCCACACAAAAGGAGGGAATTCAAATACTTTCATAGAAAAATTTTACAGAACCAAGTTGATTCTAAATAAAACCAGAAAGAACCACATGGTTTTCAATACTATTGAGGATTGCCCTCCAATCTGTGAATGCCCTGGGCTTCTGAGCACAAGCTGGATGACAGAATGCTTCGTGAAGTGGTCCT
>NW_004524657.1:4764954-4766799 GCF_000260255.1 Octodon degus
AAACACAAGGAAAATTTCTTGATCTGATAAAAATTTTTCTTTCTTTTTGTTCTTTTGAGATGGAGTTTCACTATGCGATTCAGGGGTTGGCCTTGAACACTGACTTTGTCACATAGGCTGGCCTCAAACTCACAGCAATACTGTTTCAGGCTCCCTAGCACTGGGATTACAGGCATGGGCCACCACGCCTGGCCATAATCTGATGTAAGGTTTTGTGTTTGCCTTCAAGTTTTAAAACTTTAAAGAAGCACAAACTAAGTACTACAGCAAAAATAATAGTTGTATATTTGTTAATATAAAGATGCTCTGGTTAGGTTTAAACCCAAATAACAAAGTATTTTGGTAGAAAAATCAGAAAAGACATATTAGAGAAATGCAAACAAAGATAAGTTAAGTGCATCCATATTTGAATCCATGAAAACTGACATTGATTTATCCATATTAAAGGAGACAAGAATAATTTAGTATTTATAAACTATTAATATATCAAACTAATTAATCAATAGTAAAAATCAAGAATCCCAATGGACATTTTAGTGGTTTGTGAAAGTGTTTATTAAAAATGAATATATATCCCTTACATAAAGAGTCAGAAAAATACTTTGACATTTATAAAAGGTTTTTACTTTAAACTAGAAGTCAATATGACATAAAATAATGATATTCTCTTTGAGAGTTCAATTACAAAGGCAGGGATGTTTTCTATTACAATCATTACATAATTCTGGAAGTTCTCATTAATATACAGATATTGAAAACAATAATAATCAAAATACTTCTGGAAAAGGAAAATTCTTAGCTCTAGCTTCACACATAGTGGAACAGAACTCCTCTAAAATTGAAAAGCAAGACAATGAAAAGTATCTCAGATATGTGGCCAGAGAAAGCAAAAAAAGAAAAATAAATAAAAACAAACACAAACAAACAAACAATCACATGGAAATTAGTAGTCTTTTTATAAATCTGAAATAAGAACAAAATTTAATGAAAAAAATTTTATTCTGAGGAATAGACAATATGTAAAACATGTGCAAGAATTAATATTTTAGAATGTAGCTACAGTAGCTTGTGAATAACACAATACATTTAATAAATAGGGTGCAATATTGTGATAGAGGCTTATAAAGCAATGGAATTCTTGGAGCCAGGGAGATGGCTCAGTAGAATAAACGCTTTCCTGGCAAGCACAAGGGCCTGAGTTCAATCCCTGGTTCTGAAAAAACAACAAACAAACAAACAAAACAAAAACAATGGAATTCTCCAAATTCATTTATCAAGTAAATACTATTCCCATAAAAAAATGTAAGCATGATTTATAAAATGGGCAAGGACTTAGATGGACAGGTTCTGAAGAAGACACATGAATAGCCAATTACTAATCATCAGGGAAATGTAAATCTAAACTGTAGTGGGAGATCACTTCACACCTGATAGGATGGCTGTTATCATCATAATCAACAACAACAACAACAACAACAACAACAACAACAACAACAACCAGAAAGTGTTGGCAAGGATGTGGAGACATTGGAATTCTTTTATACCATTGATGAGAAAGTAAAATTGTGCATCCATTATGAAAAACAGTATGGAGCTGAGGCAGCAGATTAGGACATGGTAGACTGGCTGAAAAGAGCACCAGTGGGATTGACATTAGTATGTAACTTGTCAATCACAGCCAGGATACGTGCGCAGAAAAACTCTGAGGACAAGCTCTGGGAGAGTACGAAAGGTGGTGGCCATTGACTTCACGGCTGCTGCTGTCTTGCTGTTGTGCTGTTCTGTTTTTGCTGTAGCGCGTCCTACTTTAGGGACATAGCTGTTTTGCTTTTCTCTATTTTTTAC
>NW_004524657.1:4767602-4779818 GCF_000260255.1 Octodon degus
CCTGGAAGTATTTTCTACACTGTTTGTTTGGTGGGCATGTATTACTTCAGAATTTCTTTGTTGTGAAGAGTCTCTACTTCTCTGTCAAATTTGAAGGCTAATTTTGCAGGATGTAGAAGTCTGGGTTGGCAATTGTTTTCTTTCAGGGCTTAGAAAAACTTTACCACAGTTTCTCTTGGCCTTTAAGGTATGTGCTGAGAAATCCACAGTTATTCTGGTTGAGCTTGGCTTTATAGATTACTTGATGTTTTTGTCTAACAGCCCTTAGTATTGCTTCCTTTTGTGGAATTCTGGAATTTTGACTATGCGTGTCATTGAGAGGTCCTTTTCTGATCATTGTTGTTTGATCTTATATATTCATCTTGTACTTGATTTCCCTAGATTTGGAATTTTTTGCCACGATTTTATTTATTTATTTGTCCTCTTGCTTTTTATGTTTCTATTGTTTTCTGTGCTTTGTGCTGAAGATCAGTTATGCTGGAGAAACTGTCACCACTGTGTCACTACTGTGTCACTAGTCTGTCACTTTAATTAGGTTCTATTTCCCTGGAAATAGTCTTTGGATTTGGTTATTATTTTTGATACTCCTCTTCCACCTATTCAGTGCAATATTTGAACATCTCCTTAATGCCTTGGCTTCTCTGAGGATTTGCTCAGCACTACTCAGAGAAGGGAAGGTGAACGACAGTAGTGTTGGTGACACAAAGACACGCCAGATATGGTATGTGGTAAAATCAATTAAAATCAACTACTGTGGCATCTTTAAGAGAAATAATTATAAGTGACAAATAGCTAGCCACTTATTGACATACTATGAGACCTAATAATAACTATAAGTATTCCATCTTTACCAATAGGAAAGAGAGCTGCATAGTATTATAGACACAAATACTGCCCAGCATTGACATATAGTAAACATTTACTATTCACTATTAAAAACAAAAAAGAAGCTCAGCAATGAAAGTATGGAGTCAACTAAATAGTTAGAAATCAATAAAGTTTCATAGTAACAATAAGCAAAGTGGAGAAAATGAAGGAGCTGAACATGAATGAAGGAAAATTTGAAAAAGAAAGAAAAGGAAGGCGAGGAAAAGGAGATAAAAATGAGATAGAATCCAATTAGATAATATAAGAAAGCTAATAAAATTAGGTAAAAGTAATGGAAAAATATATATAAAAGAAAAGGACAGGAAGAGGAAATAGAAAGAAAGAGCAAAATACGAAAAAAAGAAACAAAAACAAGAAGCAAGCAAGAGACGAACAGAGAAACAGAGATTGACAGAGATATCAGTGCAAAATATTCCTCTGCGTAGATGCACGAGTGGTTTCTTTCCTGGGACTGTAGTCCTGGCATCAACCTGATATGGGGCAGGGTTAGCGAGTCACAACGAGGGCCTGCCGGATGCCCACTTCTCGTGTCTGAAGGCTGAGCCTCGCTCTGCCTTTTCCACTGGTCACGATCTGTCAGTGGTGTGCCGTCCAGTTCACCTCGGCACTCACTCCAGGGACGCTCAGTGTGTGTGCCCTTCGGAGTCCTCCAGGTCGTTGCTGTCCCACTGGCTTTATAGCCTCCCCCTGTCCATACCCCTCAGGATGTGGCAAGTGTCCAAACTGGGGCATAGCCCTGCTCCCATCGCCAGGTGAGTAAAGCAAACCATCTCCGTATTCTGTGCTGGCAGTAGGCACCAAGGCCGATCCAGCAGTCTACTGGACTCAATATCGGCACTTGCATAGCAGGCCTCTCAGAAAACCGGCTGACCACCCTGGCCTCTCTCCACAGAAAGCAGGACGGCTACATCTTCCACAATCTTAGTTCACCACTGATAAACTCGTTGTTGCCAACTATCCCTCCGCTGGTCATAACTGGTTCTTGTGGCTGCCTCCTACCCACAAACTGCTTTAGGATGACCCTGGAGACCCTGCTGTGAAGTTGTTCTGTGACTTCTCATTTCCATTATTACTCAGTCTTAAACAGCAAAATCCTCTCCAGAATGACTTATGATTGTAATTATCCCCAAGCATGGTGGACGCTTTCTTCTGCAACTCTAATCTTCCATCCAGACATCACTTTCGGAGTAAATTCACTCTGTATTTGCCACTTAAAACACTGAGACTCTTCTTGCATCTAGTGCTGCTCACCTTATTCGTTATTTCTACCTGGGATTGCTGCCTCTTCCTGTGCTTATCTTGTGTCTATGGAGACAGTCCCCTTTTACTGGAGCAAGGATTAGTGATGGATTTTGGTTGGTTGATTTATAGTGCTAAATGGTATTTTAATATGCACATTATTTTTTAGTGTATTTCTTTTACTGATCAAAATATTATGGGTATTTCTAAAAGCCAGTAAATACAAATCTAACCTTTGTTTTTTATTATTATCCTGAAACACACAAATATAAATACATATGTTTTAATGATATAAAAAATAAATAAATAAAAATAAAAAAAAATAAAAAATATGGGCAGAAGTAATAGTAGGAAATTTCCCAGATATGAGGAAACAATCTGACATCTAGGGAACTGAAGCATACAGAACACCAACTAACCTCAACCCAATTAAAAACACACCCAGACATGAGAGTCAAGATGCCAGAAATTCAGCACAAAGATAATATACTGAAAGCCACTAGAGAAAAGAAGCAGATCACATTCAAAAGAAAACCCATCAAAATTACGGCTGACTTCTCTTCACAAACCATGAAGGCAAGGAGACCATGGAGCCGAGTACTTCAGGTCCTCTATAAAAACAAATTCTGGCTGGGGCGATGGCTCAGTAGAATAAGTGCTTGCCTGGCAAGTGCAGGGGCCTGAGTTCAATCCCCGCTTCTGAAAAAAAAATCCAGTCCAGATGACTATAACCTGCAAAACTCTCTTTCAAGTTTGATTGAATAGTGAAATACTTCCATGAAAAAGAACAACTAAACAAATTCATGATGACAATGCCAACACTACACAGGCTCCTGAAAGATGTTCTAGAGAGGGACCAAAATGATGAGAAATCCATGAATGAGAACAGAAGCAACTAACTAAACAAGGCAAACAATCAAACAACTGAGAAAAAGGAGTAAACAACAGCAGATAAATAACATGTCAATTGTAGGTCAATACACCTCAGTTATAACCATAAATATAAATGGACTCGATTCACCAATTAAGAAAAATAGACTGGCACAGTGGATTAGGAAACAAATTCCAACAATGTACTGTATACAAGAAACAATTTGACACATAAAGACATTCATAGGCTGAAAGTCAAACGAAGGAAAACAATATTACACACACCAGCAACTCTGAAAAAAGCAAGGGTAGCAATCCTATTCTCAGAGAGTCTCAACTTCCAACCAAGAATAATCATGTAAAATAAAGAAGGGCACTATATATTGGTCAGGGCAAAAATACAAGAGGAAGAGGTAACACTCATAAATATATATGCATCAAACATGCGAGCACACATCTAAGTAAAATAAATCTTAATACACATGAAAAATCCAATATCCAATACCACGAACTAAACAGAAGACATTAACACCCCTTATCACAAAAAGATAGTTAAACTAGACCCAAAAAAAAAAAAAAAAAAAAAAAGTAACATAACCGAACCAGAGCTTGAAACAAATGGGCTTAGTGGACATACACACAATGTTGCACCCAAACACAGCTGACGACACATTTTTCTCAGCTGCACATGGGTCATTTTCAGAAATAGACCACATACTTGTTCATAGGTCATGCTTAAGTATATATAAGAAAACAGAGATTATCCCATGCACATTATCTGACCACAGTTCAATGAAGCTGGAAATAAATGACAAAAGAAACCAGAAAAACACCATAAATACATGGAAAGTCAACAACACTATACTCAGCAACCAATGGGTCACAGACAAAATTAAACAAGAAATTAAACAATATCTACAATTCAATGAAATTCAAGAACAACTTATAATCATTTATGGGATACGATAAAAGCAATTCTAAGAGGGAAATTCATAGCTGTGAACTCACACATTAGGAAAACAGAACGGGAACACATAAATACCCTAATGCTGCACCTCCAACAACCAGAAAACAAAAAAAAAAAAAAACCAGGACCCCAAAGATTGGAAGAAACCATAAAGCTTAGAGCAGAAATTAATTCAGTTGAAAAGAAGAAAAGAGTTCAAAGAATTAATGAAACAAAACCTGGTTCTTTCAAAGATTAAATAAAATCAATAAGCCCCTAGCTAAGCTCATCAAAAAGAGAAAAAAATATTTAAATACAATCAATAAGGAATGAAAAAGGTGTAATTACCACAGACCCAGTGAAAATTCAGAAGATTATCAATAGCTTCTTTGAGAATCTTTATTCTCATAGAATAGAAGACCCAGACGAGATGGACAGATACCAAGAAAGGTATGAGTCACCAAAACTGAATCAAGAAGACATAAGCACTCTCAATAGTCAAATAACAGCCAATGATATATGAGATGTAACAAAAAATCTACCGACAAAGAAAAGTCCAGGTCCAGAAGGATTCACAGCTGAATTCTACAAGACATTTACAGAAGATGTAGTCCCTTTCAATGAAATTGAAAAGGAAGCAATCCTCCCAAAATCATTCCTGGAGGCAAGTATTACACTGATACCAATACCAGGAAAAGATGCAACTAAAAAAGAGAACTACAGGCCAATCTCCCTCATGAACATAGATGCAAAAATCCTCAATAAAATCCTAGCAAATAGAATACAGCAAATCATCAAGAAGATCATACACCAAGAACAAGTAGGATTTATCCCCGGGATGCAAGGAAGTTTCGGTATTTGAAAATGTATAAATGTAATACACTATACCAATAGAGGGAAAACTAAAAACCACATGATCATCTCAATTGATGCAGAGAAAGCTTTTCACAACGTCGAACACTCATTCATGTTCAAAGGCCTACAGAAAAGTGGAATAGATGCCCTATACATCAATCTGATAAAAGCCATTTATGAAAACCCAATGGCTAACAAAATTCTAAATAGTGAAAAACTAAAATCTTTTAATCTTAGATCTGGTACAAGACAAGGATGTTCTCTGTCACCACTCTTATTCAATATAGTTCTGGAATCATTATCTACAGCCATTAGACAAGAGAAAGAAATAAAGCGAATAATAGGCAAAGAAGAGGTTAAATTATCATTGCTTGCAGATGATATGATACTTTAGTTGGAAGAAGAAAAAACTCCACTGCGAAGCTATGAGGGTTAATACAGAAATTCAGTAGCATAGCAGGATACAAAGTCAATACACAAAAGTCAATAGCTTTCCTCTACACAGATAACAAGCACACTGAGAGGGAAATTATAAAAATGATACCATTTACAATAGCACCGAGGAAAATGAAATACCTTGGAATTAATCTAACTAAAGAAGTCAAAGATTTTTTCAAGGAAAATTACAGTACTCTTAAAAAAGAAATCATAGAGGATTTTAGAAAATGGAAAGATAGTCCATACTCCTGAATGGGAAGAACCAATATTGTGGAGATAGCCATAGTCCCAAAATTGCTGTACAGATTTATGCAATCTGTATCAATCTACCACCAACATACCTCGCAGAGGTAGAGAAATAATTCCTAAAATTTATTTGGAACCAGAAAAGTCCTAGAATAGCAAAGGCAATCCTGGCCAATAAATACAAGGCTGGAGGTATTACAATTCCTGACTTGAAAATATACTAAAGAATACTAAGATAAAGTCAGCATGGTACTGGCAACAAAATAGACCTGATGATCAATGGAATAGATTAGAAGATGCTGAAGCCCATACGAACACACTCAGCCACCTTATCTTTTGCAAAACTGCCAAACATACTCACTGGAAGTAAGATAGCCTCTTTAACAAATGGTGCTGGAAAAACTGGCTCGCTACATTCCAAAAACTAAAACTTGACCAGGTCGATCACCATACACTAAGCTAAAATCAAAATGGATTAAAGAACTAAACATCAAAGAGAAACACAAAATCTCCTGGAAGAAAAAGTAGGAGGAACTCTTGAAGACACAGCGGTAGGCAAAGAGTTCATGAACGAAAATCAAATCACCTGGGAAACACTTGAAAGAATTAACAACTGGAACCTGCTCTTACTCAGAAGTTTTTGCAAGTCAAAAGAAAATACCAAAAGAGAAAAGACAACCCACAAATTTGGGGAAAAAAATCATGACAAATAAGTACACAGACAAAGTTCTGTTCTCTAGAATTTATAAAAAATTAAAAAACAGACCGGGGAGATGGCTCAGTACAATAAGTGCATCCCTGGCAAGCACAAGGTTCTGAGTTCAATCCCTGGTTCTGCCAAAAAAAAAAAAACTAAAAAACACTGGGCCCCAAAATTTAAAGACCCAGTCCAAAAATGGGCATCTGAAATGAGCACACACTTTTCAGAGAATGAAATTAAAGAAGCAAATAATTATATGAAAAAATGCTCCACATCACTACCCATCTGCAAAATGCAAATTAAAACAACATAGAGATATCATCTCACCCCAGAAAGAATGGTTATCATAAAGAAATCACCCAACAACAAATGTTGGAGAGACTGTGGGAAAAAAGGAATCCTTCTCCACTGCTGGTGGGAATATAGACTGGTGCAACCATTATGGAAATCAGTATGGAGCTCCTTAGAAAAGTTGGACTGGAAATCCCTTTTAAACCAGCTTTTCTCTATTGGGAATTTTCCTGGAGGATCTGAAAACATCACATGATAGTGATATATGTGTGCCTATGTCTATAGCAGCACAATTTTTGATATCCAAATCTTGGAAACCACCAAGATGCCCATCACCTGAGGAATGGATGAAAAAGATGTGGTATTTTTACACAATGGAGTGTTGCTCAGCTATAAAGAATGATAAACTCAAAACTTTTATATTGAAGTGGATGCCACTTGAAGATATACTTATAAGTGAAATAAACCAGACACACATGTGTAAATATCATATAGTTTCCCTAGTATAAGAGTTCAAAAGAAGAAATACAAATAGAAGGGTATAATAAAAAGGAAAGCAAGAACTTGAGGACTAAATAATTAAGAGAGGGAAAGGAGAAGAGCTTGGAAACACGAAAATGGCAAGCCATATATTTATATGTAGAAGATGGGTGAGGCAATGTTCCTGAGAATCTCCAGATTTTTGAATCTGGGGCAGTTAATTGGCAAGATTCTCACCCTGACTAACTATATATACTTACACCTGTGAACTAAGCAACTGCACTGAAGATGGCAATTTATAATAGTAGGTTCATGCTTGGAGTGCCTGTCATTCTAGTCTTCTGAATAAGGGATGCTTGTCATGACATGCCAGTTGCTGTTGTGCTTTCTTTCAGGTAATGATCATTCAAAAAGAAGGGGTGCTGAATGAAGGCAGGAGACAAAAAAATAAATGTTGTGGGACTGCCCTGCTTCAAGATTATATATGGTTAGATTTCTGGACTTATGTGTACACATAAGAATTATATAATTCTTTATGCCTATTTTTAAAATATATTTTTATTTTTAAATGTTTTTCATCATATTCTGTAGGGAATTAAATTTTTACATATCAATACTTGATGAAAAATACCTGTTCCATGTTATGCCTAAGATGTTTGATATTCAGACAGTGAGGTTAAGCTTAACAGCCTAGGTTGTATAGTAATAACAATAAGCTTCTCTTCTAGGGTTAACAGCCTAAGTTGACAGACCAAAAATTAGAGAAAATGGAGGGCTGCAAGAAAAGCCAACATTTTAGTCCTAGCCTTCCAAGGTCAATTAAGAGTCAGGATAGATGAGAATTTTTACTGTAACGTATTGTAACTCAGTTGTGTCCCAAATTTTCTGATCAAGGAGATTATGGGACCAAAGAAGAAAGTGATTGATGATGTAGAGTGTGCCTAAGGTGAGTCACATGGAGAGAAACCATTCTCTGAGGCTTTCACAGAGAGCACATGGGCCAAGTAATGGCCATGACTCATCCACATGGCTGACCCTGACAAAGGATCTACAATCTGAGGTACAGGATCTCAGGATAAATCCTGAGGGGATTTCACTGGCCTTATCAGATCCAAAAGCTACAATTCTTGTTGCATAAGTCTTAATCATCCAGAAGAGAAGCATAAAAACAAAGTATAAAATGTAAAGTTGTGTTGTTATGCTGAGTTGTAGGGGACTCAGGTGAACAGCTTCTGACATTGCCAGTCAAGTGGAAGACCCAATACTATTATGGACTACTGGAATATTTTGGAATATTTCACTGAGTTCACATACCTATAGTATTTAAATGATGGAACTAAACAGAAAAAGGAGATACAGATGAATGACCATTTTGTATCTGTGTATTCAAAATGGTTAGAATAGATATATATAGCTACATTCCCTTAATGAATAGAGGGATTTGTTGTAATAGTGTTTGTAAATAAGATATCATGTCTGCATCTTGTACAGCAAATAACCACTAGGAAGACAGTATGCAATGTGTTAATTATTGGAACTGTCCTACCAATTTGATTTGAAACTGTCTCATTGCTATTTATTTCTCAACAATATTATGGAAAAAAGAGACACATTTCCTATGGCAGGTACAGTGTATCCAGTAAAGCTGCAACTGTCCTGGTGACAGTTCAGCAAGACATTAGAAGTGGTTGTTTGATTGACAGATGCCACTGTTCCTTCCAAATAACAAGATTACTATAACTGACACTGCTTTCAAGAAATTTCTGGAAGGATTGGCTGTGTTATTCATGGTTTATTATAATTTGAGGATTTCATGGATCTAAAAAATGGGTCCAACCCTTCTCTAGTCTCAGTCTTGTAAGGGATAATTTCTCAGCTCCTTCTTCAGAGAGGTGACAGCAGAGTCTGGTGCAACAGAAGCAAGGAAGAGCACTATATTTGTAGATGAGCCACTGGCACAACATAACCACAGGAGGCAAGAAGTAAAGGGAATTAAGGTAGCAGGGTGTGACAGCTATCAGTTGAACCACATCTCCTCTACCTATCTCAGAAATGGGGAAGATTCAGGCTTCATAAAATGTTTAAGTGCAGTAAATACACTCACCAGCATGCAAATAGCCCCTTTCTAACCCATGGAATCTATGATAGCCATATATTCTATATTGTTTTATAGAACACCTATTGTGATCCCAGTCTGTCTTAGATACTTTTCTCATTGCTGAGACCAAATATCCAATACCCACAAGATAAGGGAGGAAATATTTTTTTAGCCCATGGTTTGTTGCGATTCAGTTCATAATTGGCTGGCTCTAAGGTAGTGTTGCATGGCAGAGGGGCATTGCAGAGGAGACTCAGTTTGTGGCAAGCAGAAGACAGTACAAGCAGCAAAGGATAGTACAAGCTTCCTATAACTGTCTCTTATAATGTATTTAGGCTCCCAGAATTAGGACAGTGTCAAACTGATTTAGTAATCATATACATTTAACCCAAGCATCACACACTCTATATTCAGCCACCTCTGAAAAAGCTCCACTTATGACCACATGAGGGTGGGGCAGGAATCTAGACCAAAGACACAGTCTAAATTATTCTCAAGAGCTGATGTTTTGCGCAGGTCCCTGTATTTTAGCTGGATGAATTAACCATGTTGGAGTAGTCAAAATGTCACATTTCTTAATTCTTAGATTTTGTCCTTCACTGAGAGATGAATTACCATAACATCACCACTGCAAATAAAAATTGTTTTACAAGGATCAAATCCATATGCATATATATATTAGCATATGGAATGAATATATATATATATATATTTCCCCCAGATTGGAGGAATTAGCTTTTGCAAACACATATTGGAGTTTTTCACAAAGGGCAAAATATTGACATTTTTGTAAAACTGGATTAGTAATATAAATTCTTGGGATAGCTCTATTACCTAAATTCCATTCATGGGCTAGGGAGATATCTTGGTGGTCTAAGTGCCTGTCTGGCAGGCACAAGGCCCTGGGTTTGATCCTGGTTGCCACACGCCATGCCAGCCCTGGAAACCCATGACCGGCACCATACTGGTCACTCAAACCAGGTGTGGTGGCACATGCCTGTAATTCCAGCACTGGGGAGGCTAGACAGGGTTTACTACCAGTCTGAGCAGCATAGCAAGAGTACAGAAATAAGTAAATAAATTTTTAATTTTTGAAAATAAATAAACAAATTCCATTCATAAGATGTACCCCTTTAATGAATTTAGGAAAACATCCTTAAGCTCAAACAAACTATCTCAACAGCCATCCCAGCACCTACCTCAAAAGATCCCCTCTTATGCTGTTGCATACGGGCTACTCCACCTTATAACCACCACCATGGATTTCAAGTACACTATGACAATCGAACTCAGAAGTGACAGATTTGCCCAGTGTTTATTTAGCCAAGTTTATTATCCAAGTTGGTTTAATCTCAATTTGCAATACCAAATAAATAAAACAAAAGTTTCATCTAATCCTTGATTACCTACACACATCTTCATAAATTTCAATGACTCAATGAAACCTGATCATACAATCAAATCACACTGAGAAGTTTCAAGTTCAGAGTCACTTAGTTTGCTTAACTAACTTGCTTCCCACCTTGTACAAGGAGAGATATTTGACTTGACTTTTATTTTCTATAAATATGCAAGTCATAAAATATCATCTATATAATAAAAATAGTTGATAACCAGAAAATATATCTATGAATACACAAATCAGAAATTAGTTGTCAATGTTTTGTGAATTGTAAGACTGTATCTCACATCCTCAGAATGATCATCAGTCTGCCAGAAAAGACTACAGCTCACCTGTTAACTTTGTCTATCCAAGATAACAGAACAGCTATGATTTTGTGTAATATAATCTCAAAAGATAAACTCAATGATTTTATAGTAAATGGATGCAACTAGAGACCACACTCATAACTGAAATAAATCAGACCTGCATGTGTAAACACTGGATTGTCTCCCGGTAAGACCCTGAAAGAGTAAATAAAATCTGAAAGGTACAAAAGATATTGTGAAAGGGAAAGAAACTACTCAGAGGGAAGGAACAACTGGGATGAGGGAAAGGAGAAAAGAAAGAAGGGAGGGAAAATATATGTATATGTGTGTGTATACAAAAATAGCTGCAATGATTACACTGCTGATTTCTATTCATTTATTGAAAGGAACAGTGAATGCGTAAATTTTTTGACCAGTTTTGCATGCTTATGTCTGGTAATATGAGCAGCAAATCTGAAGATAATAATATACAACGTAACAACCATAGTTGAATTCCTATCATCTTGTTTAGTAAAATTCTATATAATTTCTAATGTTTTTTCTTATTGTTTAGTCTTTTTTTTAAAAAAAAAGCAAAAAATAGTAAAATAAACAAAATAAAATAATCCTAATAAGTATGTTTTTCATATGTAATTATACAGGGATAAAAAAAGTTAAGATGACAAATTGCTTTGTTCATATACTCTGAAATAAACATACCACATAGTATACATGAAAAAGTGAGTTTATTTAAATTTATTCAAATAATAAAAAATGTTTGGAATGAGACCACCTGGGGCCCTCTGGATCCTGAACAGACCCAGAGTGCAGGTCCTACAAGTGAGTGAGATGACTGGGGCTGGGGGATCCTGAATAGACCAGGAGCACAGGCCCCGCGAGTGAGTGAGATGATCCGGGGCCCACAGATCCTCATTCGACCCAGGCTGCAGGCCCAGGAAGGAACCCTTCAGCAGAACTCTCTGCAAAGAGGCTAGAGGCAAGACCCACCCAGCTGATTCAGGAGCAGAACATCTTTTCAGAGAGACACAAAGGGTTCAACTCTAACGCCTGCAGCAGAAAGAAGTGGAGCACACAGCCAGAACCAAACAACACCCACCTGGAGGAATCTGAACTTCATAGATCCGGACCTAGTGCTAAGGTAATAACTCTATTTAAGCTCTACACCAAAGGTCAGAAGATGGTGGTATACAAAATGACAAAGAGAAGGAACAAAAGGCAGTCTCAGGCCCCGAGTCCACGCAATACAAATGCAGAAGACACTAGCACTGAGGAAACTGGAAATCACACACCAGATATCTCTGAAATAATAGCGTTGACAGTGAAGAATCAACTGCAGAAAGGTACAGAAGAAATCAGATCAGAAATAATTTTGGAACTAAAAAATGTAGCGGTAACTATAATCAAAGAAGTACTAAGTGCTTCTAAAGAATACACTGATAAAAAAAAATAGAGGAG
>NW_004524657.1:4781253-4785149 GCF_000260255.1 Octodon degus
TAAAATGCAATATAACCTACAGAAATAAAAATATTCCATGAAAATTTTAATTAATTAATTAATTAATGTTTAGGAAATTATTCCAGAGAGGTGAATATTAAATTTTGGATAAAAAATTTTAAAAGAAATATGAAAATGTTAAGAAAATTAAGATTTATATGCTAGTGATATAGCTTAGTGTCATAAGCATATGCCTGGCAAGCACAAGGTCCCAAGTTCAAGTCCTGGTACATCTAAAAAAGTAGAAAAATTAACATGCAATTAATTTTTAAAAACAGTGAGCTGGAGAAGTAGCTCAGTGGTCTAAGCACCTGCCTAGCAAACACAAGGTCTCAAGTTCCAAACTGGCCTTAAACTGGGAGTGCTGTGTTGCCCTGAAACTGGCCATAGCTATGCATACCTGTAATCCCAGCATTAGGAAAGCTGAGACAAGAGGATCACTACAAGTCTCAACTGAGTAGCGAGACACTGTATAACAAAACAAAAAAAGATTTCTGTTTGCAACATGATTAATCTATGATCATCATTTCTGACACATAGCTGGAAATTTGCTGAGGTATAGATAGGACTGGAAAGATGATAAATTTATTCATGTGAAGTAAGCTTTTTAAATTTTTGTTCATATTTCATAATTAGGGACTTGGAATTAATACTATATAAACAAACTAATGGTTCCAAAAACGCATTCTAATAGATTTCTGATAGATACTTGCCATGTAGCTAAATATTTACATAAAACTTTGTGGTCTAAGTGACTGTCTGGCCTGCATAAGGCCCTGGGTTCAATCTCTGGTACCACATGCCATGCTGGTCCTGGAAACCCAGGTGAACCATGCCAGTCATTGAAACCAAGTGTGATGGCACATACCTGTAATCCCAGCACTGGGTAGGCTGAGACAGGAGGAGCGCTACAAGTCTGAGCTACATAGCAAGACCCTGTACAAAATAAATAAATAAATAAAAGATTTTTAATTTTTTTTCTTTGGCAGAACTGGGGATTGAACTCTGGCCCTTGCACTTGCCAGGGAAGCGCTTATTCCACTGAGCCATCTCCCTGGCCCCACAGTGGAACAAGATTTTTTTCTCTCCAAATGCCTTCAGGGCAGGTCTGGCTGGCTTGAGTTGTGGGGATTGAACCACAGCCACCTGAGCCTGACTGCTTTGTTGAAGCAGCCACTTAAAGAACTGAGCTAAGGGGCAAGCCCCCTAAAATTTTTAAATAAATAAATAAATTCCATTCGTAAGATGTATCCCCTTACTGAGTTTTGAAAAACATCCTTAACCTCAAACACTATCACAGCAGCCTTTCCAGCATCTGCCTTAAAAGACTCCTTCTTCCCATGCTATTGCATGTGGGCTATTTCACCCTAAGACCATCGCCAAGGATTTCAA
Source organism: Octodon degus (assembly GCF_000260255.1). Lineage (NCBI taxonomy): Eukaryota > Metazoa > Chordata > Mammalia > Rodentia > Octodontidae > Octodon > Octodon degus. The sequence continues at coordinate 4,782,646 of NW_004524657.1, forward strand.
GTGCACTATGACAATCAAACTAATGTGTACACTTCTAGAAACTAGTAACTTGACAAAAGCTAAAATGTTTTATGTATATCACATATAACACATACTTTCATTTTAAACAACTTATTTTTATTTATAATTTTATGAATTTCCTCTTTATTCTTATTGCATAATTTTTTCTGAGCTAAATATACTGGGAAAAGCAAAATACTCAAGGAATATGATTGTTTTCATGAAAGAGGAGTTGAGTCATCTTTATCTATATAATAAGAGCAAAATTATTCCAATGAATTTTTAGTGAATAATTATTTCTAATTCAGGAACATGATCATTTGAAAACAAGGAAAAATGTGTGTGTGTGTGTGTGTGCGCACACACACACACACACGCACACGAACACACATAAAGAAAGGAAAAATGTATTCTGATTTTCAATCTTATCTTATTTACTAATCCAGACTATTCCATTCATATCTGACATAATCTCCTTGCCTTCTGCCAAGTCAGTTCCTAATAAAACCCACAGGAATAGTAATGCAATCACAAGGCAGATCTCTGTAATTACTTCTATTATTTTAAAATATTCTAAAATGTATAGGTTTTGAATAACATACTAAACAAAATAGTCTTGGTAAAAATAATACATTTAGTTATACATATGAGCTATGATTAATTCTGATGTCCCACAACTTAATTTATTTCAGGTTCCATTTTGTTCCTAGGTTCCACAAATACACTTTAGAATTCTTTGCTTTTTACCAACTTTTATCAATAAACACTACATCTTTCCTCAATAATATATTCTCCCTGGAAACAGAGTTGTATTTTTATCCTTCTATTAGTCTTACTATGCACAACAAATAGTTAAAAACCTAATTAAAGTACACATCCAGAAGAGTAAACTGGATTCATTCAAATAGCTATTTATGAATCCTATTTTTAACTAATTTCAGTCTTCCTACTTCTCAATAAAATGCCAGTTGCTGATTGAAAATTTGGAAGCCCCTAAGAAATAGCTGATTTGCTCTAGCTAAACAGGCTAGTCATAGATTATTTACAAACTATCACTGGAATCTCACCCAAGGAAACAGCATACTAGTGAGTTCCCACATCCAGCACCCCTGGACCTTCTACTGAAATAATAGACTTGTGAATAACGATTATATGAGAGGTTTTTTCCTTCAATGTGCAAATAAAAAAGTTTGAAAAAACTCTAAGAGAATTTATTTTTTCTTATTCTTTGCAAGGCATCTATAACCTCTTTGTTCTTCAAACTGTATATAAAAGGATTGAGTAGGGGGATTATTATTGTGTAAAAAATGGAATACATTTTGTCCAGATTGTCAGTTCTTTCAGACGCTGGGCGCACGTACATGAGGAAGAGAGTGCCATAAAACAAAGACACAGAGAGCAGGTGGGCGCTACAGGTGGACAAAGCTTTGCTTTTGCCTTTCTCTGATCTTTTTTTCAGGATTACAAAAAGGACATAAAAGTATGAGATGATAATTGTCATAAAAGTAAAGACTTGTATAAAGGCTGAAAAGATTAAAACCAGAAATATGTTAATGGTTGGATCAGTGCAAGAAATTTTGAACAGTTGTAAAATTTCACAGTAGAAATAATCTATGATATTGGACTTGCAGAAAGTTAGTCTAACCAACAGACTCACATGAATTGATGAATGCATAAAACCAACAAAATATGAAACACCTATAAGCCAAGAACAGAGGTCATTGGACATCACCACCTGATAAAGCAAGGGATTGCATATGGCTACAAAGCGGTCATAGGCCATCACTGCCAAGAGGAAGCATTCTGTAGTTGCACTAGAACCAAAAACATAAAACTGGGTGAAACACCCAACCAAGGATGTTTTATGATCCTGAGATAAAAAGTTGGTAAGCATCATGGGAGTCACAGCAGATGAAGTGGATGCGTCCGCAAAGGCTAAACTGCTGAGGAATAAATACATGGGGGTGTGTAGGTGGGGGTCTTTCCAGATAAGGGCGATCAGGCCAAGGTTGCCCACCATGGTGGTGAGGTAGATGACAAGGAACACCAGGAACAGGGGCACCTGCAGCCCTGGACGATCTGTCAGTCCCATGAGGACAAAATTGGTCACCAGAGTCTTATTGTCTACCACCGTATCCAAATGGTCCATCACCTAAAATGAAAGAAGTGAGGAATAGTCACAAAGGAATCATAAATTAGGTGATATTCTTGTGTGTCTGACATCTTCTTCAGGAGTGTTTCTTGTTTCACTGGTATTTTAAAATTTTTACCTTTGTCTATTTTTATACACATTCAAAATTCTCCACAGTAAGTATCAAAATAATAATTCAGCTAAAAAAAGACATGCAGACTTGAGGCAAATCTTTTTTAATATAACAAAGGTTTTTTTAACTACATACTATTGTCCAAAATATGTCTGAAATTGTGAGCTAGATATTCAAACAGACTAACAATAGTCTTTTTAAAAAATGAAAATAAATAAATAAATTTTTTAGAAAAACAGA
>NW_004524657.1:4785381-4786681 GCF_000260255.1 Octodon degus
ATATATACATATAATTTCAATACGTTGAAAAGAAACAAATGCATGAAGGATTACAGTTATGGTATTTCTATGTGTAATAAAGTTTTGTAATTGCATAATCATACCTCTAAATATTTAGACAACTAAGTATTTTAACTCTGAGAAAACATCAGAAAAATAGGGTTTTATCTAATCTTAAAACATAGTTTTTTAATTAAAGATCAGCCTAAATAACAACTATGAGAAATTTGTCTTCATTAACTACAAATGAGCTTCAGAGCATTTATTTGTTTAGATATACTCACAGAGAACAATGCCAAGCACAGGTTAAAAATGATATTAAAAATTAAGAATCATAAGAAATTTTTGCCCTTAAAAAATATTTAATTTTCTTAAAAACTCTAACAGCAACAGTCTGCATTATTCCTAAATTTAGTGCTCGCAATGGATATTAATGCATGAGATACTAAGTTGTGTAATTTTTTCTGAACACTTTTGTGACAGCCATGGAGAAACAAGGAAAACACAGAAATTACCTTTAGCGATGTTAGCCCATATTGTTGTTATTCCATAAAACTAAGATATTTGATTGCATTAAAACATACAACACAAAACTAAAAATTTTCCATTCTGAAAATTTACAAGTGAGATTTGCTAATGTAGTAGTGTCTCTGTTAAGACAAATTTCACATTATAAAATAAAATTTGAATCCATTAAAATTTGTTGATTTTCATTACTTCAATTTTTATTTTCTTTTTTATTACTTTATTTTTCAACTTCTGAACAATTTTCTTACGAATAATGCAGATAAAGGTATGAAATATGTACTTCACATTTTTGTATTCAGAAACGTTGCTCGTTTTTTAAAAAATTGATTATATTAATAAAGTACCTATTTATCTAAGACACATTTTAAAGCTATAATAAAGACAATCAGGGAAAAATTTGCAGTCAATTCCTATAAAAGATTGGAAAACTAGAAATATTCCCATTTTCTAAAAGTAGCATATGATGTATGCAAAGAGGAGTGTATTCTTTGTACCAATTTTTCATGGAAACTTCGAATTGGAGGAAGATAGCATTTATTTCATCTATTTGAAATGCATTCCTTAAAAAGTTTTGAAATTCCCTTAATGCTTCCAAGGGATTCCCAATAGGATAAAAGCAAAGTTGTTCTATGGGGCATTGTGAGTTAATTATCAAATCATCTACACAATACTTATTATTTTCCATAATTTTATTGAGAAACAAATAGCAATGAGACAGTTTCAAACCAAATTGGTAGGACAGTTTCAATAATTAACACATTGCATACATTCT
>NW_004524657.1:4787555-4793478 GCF_000260255.1 Octodon degus
TTTACACATAAGTCCAAAAATCAAACCATATACAACCTTGAAGCAGGACAGTCCCACAATATTCCTTTTCCTATTTCTTCCCTTCATTCACCACCCCTTCTTTTTTAATGACCATCTACCCAAGAGACAGCATAGCAGCAACTGGCATGTAATGACAAGCAGCCCATATTCAGAAGACCAGAATGACAGGCACTCCAAGCATGAAACTACTATTACAAATTATCATCTGCAGTTCAGTTGCTTAGTTCACAGGTATCAGTGTATATAGATAGTAAGGGTGAGAATCTTTCCAATTAACTGCTAGATTCAAAAATCTTGTGGAGATTCTCAGGATCATTGTGTTGCCCATCTTCTAAATATAACTGTATGGCTTGACATTGTCATGTTTCCTAGCTCTTCTCCTTTCCCTCTCTTGATTAGTTAGTCCTCGAGATCCTGCTTTCCCTTTACTTGTATTATACTTTTCTATTTCTATTTCTTCTTTTGAGTTCTTATACTAGGGAAACTATATAATATTTGCACATGTGTGTCTGGTTTATTTCACTTAAGAGTATATCTTCAAGTGGCATCCACTTCAATATAAAGTCTTCGAGATTATCATTCTTAATACTTGAATAATACTCCACTGTGTGAAAATACCACAACTTTTTCAACCATTTCTCATGTGATGGACATTTTGGTTGTTTCCTAGATTTGGCTGTCACAGATTGTCCTGCTATAAACATAGGCACACATACATCCCTATGATATGATGTTTTCAGATCCTCTGGGAAAATTCCCAGTAGAGCAATAGCTGGTTGAAATGGGATTTCCAGTCCAACTTTTCTAAGGAGTCTCCATACTGATTTCCATAATGCTTGCACCAGTTTACGTTCCCACCAGCAGTGAAGAAGGGTTCCTTTTTCCCCACAGCCTCTCCAACATTTGTTGTTGGATAATTTCTTTATGATAGCCATTCATTCTGGGGTGAGATAATATCTCAATGTTGTTTTAATTTGCATTTCATGGATGGCTAGCGATGTGGAGCATTTTTTCATATATTTATACGCTTTTTTAATTTCATCCTCTAAGAAGTGTGTGTTCATCTCGGATGCCCATTTCTGTACTGGGTCTTTAAATTTTGGGCCCTAGTTTTTTTTTAATTCTTTATAAATTCTAGAAAGCAGACTTTTGTGTGAATACTTACTTGTCATGTTTTTTCCAAATTTGTGGGTTGCCTTTTCACTTTGTTGGAAATTTCTTTAGATGTGAAAAATCTTCTCAGTAAGAGCAGTTCCCAGTTGTTAATTGTTTCAACTGTTTCCCAAGCATTTTGATTTCTGTTCATGAAGTCTTCTCCTAGCCCTATGTCTTCAAGAGTTGCTCCTATTTCTCTTTCAGGAGATGTAGTGTTTCTGCTTTAATGTTTAGATCTTTAATCCATTTTGACTTTAGCTTAGTGCATGGAGATAGGCCTGAGTCAAGTTTTAGTTTTCAGCATGAAGAGAGCCAGTTTTTCCAGCACCATTTGTTAAAGAGTCTATCTTACTTCCAGTGAGTACGTTTGGCCCCTTTGTCAAAGATAATGTGGCTGAGTGTGTTTGGAGGGGCTTCAGCATCTTCTAATCTATTCCATTGATCCTCAGGTCTATTTTGTTGCCAGTACCAGGCTGACTTTATCACAGTAGCCTTATAGTATAATTTTAAGTCAGGAATTGTAATTCCTTCTGCTTTGTTTTTATAGCCCAGGATTGCATTCGCTATTCTGTGTCTTTTCTGATTCCAGATAAATTGTAGCAATGATTTCTCTACCTCTGTGAGATAGGCTGGTGGTAGTCTAACAGGGATTTCCTTAAATCTGTACAGCAATTTTGGGAGTATGACCATCTTCACAATGTTAGTTCTTCCCATCCAGGAGCATGGAATATCTCTCCATTTTCTGAAATCCTCTATGATCTCTTTTTTCAGAATACTGTAATTTTCCGTGAAATTTTTTTGACTTCTTTAGTTAGATTAAGTCCAAGGTATTTCATTTTCCTCAGTGCTATTGTAAAAGGTATTGTTTCTATAGTTTCACTCTCAATGTGTTTGTTGTCTGTATAGAGAAATACTGTTGACTTTTGGGTATTGACTTTATTACCTGCTATGCTACTGAATTACTGTATTAATTCTAGTAGCTTCTTGGTGTAATTTTTGGTTCTTCCAAGTAAAGGATCACATCTGCAAATAAGGATAATTTAAATTCTTCTTTACCTAATCTTATTCATTTTATTTCTTTCTCTTGTCTAATGGTTCTAGCTAATGATTCCAGAACTATATTGAATAGGAGTGGTGATAGAGGACATCCTTGTCTTGTACCAGATCTAAGAGTAAAAGATTTCAGTTTTCCCCCATTTAGGATTTTCTTAGCCATTGAGTTTTCATAAATGGCTTTTACCAAATTGAAGTAGAGGCCATCCATTCCAATTTTCTGTAGGACTTTGAACATGAATGAGTGTTGGACTTTGTCAAAATCCTTTTCTGCATCAATGGAGATGATCATGTGGTTTTTAGTTTTCGCTCTATTGATATAGTGGATTACATTTATAGATTTTCGAATATCAAACCATCCTTGCATCCCTGGGATGAATCCTACCTGGTCATGGTGCATGATGTTCTTGATGCTTTGCTGTATTCTATTTGCTAGGATTTTATTGAGGATTTTGGTATCTATGTTCATGAGAGAGATCAGCCTGTAGTTCTCTTTTTTAGTTGTGTCTTTCCTGGTTTTGGTATCATTATAATACTTGCCTCCAGGAATGATTTTGGGAGGATTGCTTCCTTTTCAATTTCATGGAAAAGTTTGAGGAATATAAGGACTACATCTTCTGTAAATGTCTTCTAGAATTCAGCTGTGAATCCATCAAGACCTGGACTTTTCTTTGTCGGTAGGTTTTTAATTACATCTCGTATTTCATTGGCTGTTATTGGGCTTTTGAGAGTGGTTATATGTTGTTGATTCAGTTGTGGTAATTTGTACCTTTCTAGGAATCTGTCCATTTCTTCAGTGTCTTCTATTCTGTGAGAGTAAAGATTCTCAGAGTAGCTATTGATAATCTTCTGAATTTCCACTGTGTCTGGTAATTACACCCTTTTCATTCCTTATTGCTTGTATTTGAATTTTTTCTTTGCTCTGTTTGATGAGGTTAGCTACGGGCTTATTGATTTTATGTAATCTTTCAAAGAACCAGCTTTTTTCTTTTTTAATTCTTTGAATTGTTTTCGTCATCTCAATTGAATTAATTTCTGCTCTAATCTTTATGATTTCTTCCCATCTCTAGGCTCTGGGTTTGGTTTGTTCTTCCTTTTCTAGTTTTTGAAGGTGCAGCATTAGGGTATTTATTTGTTCCCGTTCTATTTTCCTAATGTGTGGGTTCACAGCTGTGAATTTCCCTCTGAGAACAGCTTTCATTGTATCCCATAAATTATGGTAAGTTTGGCTTGAATTTTCATTGAATGTAGATATTGTTGAATTTCTTGTTTAATTTCATCTGTGACCTATTTTTTGCTGAGCGGTTGTTATTTAGTTTCCATGCATTTAAGGTTTTTTTTCTGGTTTCTTTTGTCATTTATTTCCAATTTCATTGCACTGTGGTCAGATAATGTGTATGGGATAATTTCTGTTTTCTTTTTTTTTTGATGGTTTTATTTATTTATTTATTCATTTTTACCATAATTTTATTGAGAAACAAATAGCAATGAAACAATTCCAAATCAAATTGGTAAGACAGTTTCAATAATTAATACATTACATACATTCTTCCTCATGGTTATTTGCTGTAAAAGATGTAGACATGATATCCTATTTACAAACACTATTAGAACAAACCCCTCTATTCATTAAGAGAATGTAATTGTAAATCTGTCCTAACCATTTTGTATACACAGATACAAAATGGACATTCATCTGTATCCCCTTTTGTATTTAGTTCCATCATTTTAATATTATAGGTGTTTTAACTCAGCAAAATATTCTAAGAGTCCAGTAGTCCATAATAGTATTGGGTCTTCTGCTTCACTGGCAATGTCAGAAATTGTTACCTGAGTCCCCTACAGCTCAGCATAGCACCATGACTTTACTTCTTATACCTCATTTTCATACTTTTCTGCTGGATGCTTAAGACCAAGGTAAAGCAAGACCTATGCAACAAGAGTTGTAGCTTTTCAGTCTGATAAAGTCCATGAAATCCCCTCAGGATTTATCCTGAGATCCTGTACCTCAGATTGTAGATCCTTTGTCAGTGTCAGCCATGTAGATGAGTCACAGCCATTGCTTGGCCAGTGTGCTCTCTGTGAAAGCCTGAGAGATATGCCAACAATAATTGAGGGACACTTCCTTATCACCACTCAATTTCCTTATTTCAAAATTTGCCTAATCTATATTTTTGTATTGAAAATAAGTGCAATGAAGAATTTTCAATCTCTGAAATAATCACAAAATCCAAGGTATATTTATCTCTTGCCTAACTGTAACTTTCTAACCATACTACCTATATACTACAATAAGATATAAAGTCATCCAATTTATTTTCCACAATGATAATAGACTATAGATCATTCACCACCAAAGCATAAGCTCTTGCTTTTTGCTAAAATGTATAAATAGCATTTTATTGCACATAATTGCTGAAATTCTTGACCCTAAATGTCAGTGTTCCTATACTGGAAAAAAATCAATAACTGGAGCTGGAGAGATAGCTCAATAGTCTACGCACCTGCCTGGCAAGTGCAAGGACCCAGGTTTGATCCCAGCAGGACATGCTGTGCCAGCACCAAGAACTGGGCTAGTTTTGTTGACCACCAGAACCAGGCATGGGGAAGATCACTACGAGTCCCAATCTGCATATTAAGACCTGTACAAAAGACATAAATAAAAGATCTCCTAATTAAAAAATGAATAATTAACTGTGCACATATTAAGGGTTTTTTTGTCATACACAATTTGTTGAAACAGTAGGTGTGCATAAAGATAATACCCAGTACTTCAATGTACTGAAATGACAGAATTTTAGTATGAAGTGTAATATGCCTGTTCCTAATAGAGTCAGGGTTTTACTCCATGCTCACATAAAGATTCAATGTCCTTTCTTTCCAGGCACTCTCCTATTTCTCTGAAACATCCATTAATCATATTTGGGAGGAGTTCCGGGATTTTTATTGCCCCTTTCCCTCAGCACTAAAAGAGTGATAACAGCCATCTCTTGGATAATCTCAACCTGGGTGTAATCTGGTACAAAAATAATGGAAGTACAGCAGTTTGTAAATCTTTGTCACTGTCAGCCATGTGGAGGAGTCACGCCATTGCTTGACCAATTTGCTCTCTATAAAACCCTGAGATAGTGTTTTCTCTCCAGGTGACTCTCCTTTGGCATACTACATCATTGATCCCTTTCCTCTTGGCCTCATAATCTCCTTGATCAGAAAATTTAGACTCCACTGAGCTACAGGATGTTACAGTACAGGTTTTCCTATGTCCTGAGTCCTCACTGACCTTGATGGGCTAGGGCCACAATGTCGGCTATCCTTGTAGCCCTTCTTTTTCTCTGATTTTTTGGTCTTCAAACTTAAGTTGTTAACCCTCCAGAAGAGAAGCTTAATGATGGTATTACCCTATTTTAGGGGAATTGACTGACCTTGTCAGGTACAAAAGTTACATATTTTGTTATATAGGTCTTGCTTTATCTTGGTCTTAACCATCCAGCAGAAAAGTATAAAAATAAGGTATAGAAAGTAAAGCTATATTAATATGCTGAGCTATAAAAGGCTCCAGTGAACAACTTCTAACATTGCCAGTCATGCGGATAACCCACTACTATTATAGACTACTGGACTATATTGGATTAATTTGCTGAATTCATGCACCTACAATATATGAATGACAGTAGAATACCTATCTCTGACAAAA
>NW_004524657.1:4793578-4823657 GCF_000260255.1 Octodon degus
ATATTAGCATAGATATACAACTACTTTCTCTTAGTTCAATAAGAAGAAAACTTTGAACTAATAATGTTTAGACAAGATATCATGTCTGCATCTTGTATTATGAATAACTACTACAAAGACAACAATACGCAATATATTACTTATTGTAACTGCTCTACAAACCTGTTTTGAAACTCTCATTGCTACTTCTTTCTCAATACAATTCATATAAAAAATAAATTAAAAAAGAAAAATTATGTAATGGAAGTAAATATGAGTTCAGAAACATTAAACCTACTTTTTTCTTTATTCCTTAGTACATGTTTACAGAACATAATGCTGTCATTCCTTGTGTGGAGTTGGTGCATGCACATAGCACAACTCCCTTTCTCATTCCACTTCCCTCTCCTTTCCCCTCCTTCCCTCCATTCCTAGAGCCCCTTCCCATTTAAGAAAGATCTTCTTCCTGCTTTGTTTTACTCTTTATTTATATTTTGGGTTTCTCATAAAATATAAACCACGCAATATTTAACCTTGTGGGCCTGATTTATGTCAATTAACGTTATATTAAGTAATATTCATTTCCTACAAATGACTCAAGTTTATCTTGATTTATTACAGAGTAGTACTCCATTATGTGTAAATACCACCTTTTCTTTAACCATCTATTGTTAGACATATAGGCTGCTTCTAGATTTAACAATTATGAACTATGCACCTATAAACATCAGTACTTACACATCACTGAAATATGGTACCTTAATACCTTTTGGTAAGAGGTGATAGATTTGTACAATCTGAAGAGAAACCAGAATTTTTGGAAGATACTTAGGAGAAGCAGATGGATCAAATGGAATTTCTAATTTCAGGGTTTTAAAGAATCTCTTTATTGGATTCCAAAGAGGTTTTTATTATTTTATATTCCCACCAACAATAGAGAAGGGGTTCTTACTTTTTTCAACCCCTCCAGAATTTGTTATTATTTGGTTTCTTGGTGATAGCCATTATTTGGGGAATAAGATGGAATATTATTGTGGGAAACATAGTAGTCAATAGTAGCCAGGAGCTTAGGAGAAAAAAGGACATTTTGTTGATGCTAGTAGACCCCAGGGAGTGATCTCCAAAAATAAAGGTGGTGGTTACAGACAGCTTGTCTTATTTATAGAGTGTTAAACAGAAGTTACAAGACCATGAGAAGCTATTAACCAAAGGTTATTATAATGGATATCTTGTAGTGGGCATAGTTGTATGAAGGAAAGTTGGGTTTTTTCACATTCACAGAATTTTCAATTTGATGACAAATCAAATGATTTAGCTGAGTTCAGTATCAGAGAACAGAATGATTGCAACTTTATTGAACAAAATGCACTTAGAACAGTATTTCTGCTAGTGTTTTGTTTCATTTTTGTCATACTGGGGATTGAATTCAGAGCTTTGTCTGTATTAGGGAAGTACTCTACCACTGAGCTACATCCCCAGCCCAATACTAATGTTCTTTTAATTTGTATTCTTGTAATAGTCAATTACATTGACAATTTCCTCCTGTATTTATCATGCCTTTTGTCAAAATGAAATTTCAACTCGTTTTAAATTTTTCAAGTTTATTGTCATAAGAAAGAGTAAATAACATCTTGATGGAGAAAATAATACAGAAAAGTAAGTAGGGAGTTCAAAAAGAATTGTCATTAAGTGAAAATCAGAGAAGTACTTAAACTTTACAATAATGTGTTACTACATTGAGGGTTTGACCATGGCACTAGGTTGGAAATAAATCACCTTAAAACATTAATAAAAGGAAATTCAACTTTTCATTCTGATCACTTATAGCTACATATAATAAATAATGTAAAACATTGTGTATATATATAGTATACATATATATACAATGTTTTACATTATTTATTGTATGTATATAATCAAAAACCAAGGTTCAACTACATAGCCTAAATAGTTTTGTGAACCTGAAGGATTATCAGGTCTAGGTGCTTTCATTTATCTTAATAAATCCATTTTTTTCATCATCGCATCATACTGAAGGTGTCATCAAAGAATCTTTGTAATAGCACTAAAAGTTACCACTGTGTTTGTAGTCAGAACTAAATTCTTCTTAGATTGGAGAGTCTATATCAGCATAGATGAGATCATAGAGCTCGTCTACTTGTTTAAATTTTTCCATAATTTTATTGATAAACAAATAGCAATGAGACAGTTTCAAATCAAATTGGTAGGATAGTTTCAATAATTAGCACATTGCACGCATTCTTCCCAGTGGTTAATTGCTGTACAAGATGCGGACATGATATGCTATCTACAAACACCATTAGAACAAATCACTCTATTCATTAAGAGAATGTAACTATATATCTATCCCAACCACCTTGAATACATAGATACAAAGTGGACATTCATCTGTGTACCCTTTTTTTTTGTTAAATTCCGTTATTTGAATATTATAGGTGTGTTAACTCAGCAAAATAATCCAAAAGAGTTCATTAGTCCCTAATAGTACTGGGTCTTCTGCTTCACTGGCAATGTCAGAAATTGTTGACCTGAGTCCTCTACAGCTCAACACAACAGCATGACTTTACTTCTTATATTTCGTTTTTATACTTTTCTGCTGGGCGTTTAAGACCAAGGTAAAGCAAGACCTATGCAACAAGAGTTGTAGCTTTTGGGTCTGATAAGGTCAGTGAAATCCCCTCAGGATTTATCTTGAGATGCTGTACCTCAGATTGTTTGTCAGTGTCAGGCATGTGGATGAGTCACGGCCATTGCTTGGCCAATGTGCTTTCTGTGAAAGCCTGAGAGAATGTTTTCTCTCCATGTGACTCTCCTTAGGCACACTCTACATCGTCGATCACTTTCCTCTTGGCCCCATAATCTCCTTGATCAGAAAATTTGGGACACTACCAAGTTATATGACATTGCAGTACAAGTTCTCATATGTCCTGAGTCTTAATTGATCTTGGAAGGCTAGGGCCAAAATGTTGGCTTTTCCTGCAGCCCTTCTTTTTCTCTAATTTTGGTCTGCAAACTTAGGTTGTTAACCATCCAGAAGAAAAGCTTATTGTTATTACCATACAACTTAGGCTTCACCTCACTATCTGTCTGCATATCAAACATCTTAGGCATAATATGGAACAGGTATTTTTCATCAAGTATTGAACTTTAAGTCCCTACAGAATATGATAAAAAAATATTCAAAAATTAGAATATATTTTAAAAATAGACATAAAGAATTATATACTTCTTATATTTACACATAAGTCCAAATATCTCACCATACACAACCTTGAAGCAGGACAGTCCCACAATATTCCTTTTCTTGTCTCTTGCTTTCATTCACTACCCCCTTCTTTTTGTTTTTTTGGGGGTTTTTTATTTATTTATTTACAAACCTCTGTTTTTTTTAATTCAACCGAAAATGGAAATATACTTTTTAAAGTTCCTAGTACTAGGAGAAGATATCATCCAATGTCTTTTAAATAAATTGTAAGTCAAAGATACAGAATAAATCTTAGAACAAAAATTAAGATTAAGCAATATTCAGAAAATTAAATGTTTCCAAACAATTGAATTAAGAAAAAGTTTTCATGATAGCAAAGAAGTACTAAGAGTAAAACATAAGATAAATACTGGAATGGCGAGAAAATGACCAGCACTTCTAACAGTTTGAGGATAGGATATTGCACAAAGTTCTAGTGCACTGTGCCCATGCATAATGACCGTGACAGTTACTGGTGGCTAGGCGTCACTTGTGGAATTGAGCTACAGCTATTTCCTTGAAATCCACCCTGTAGACTCAGGTGGAATCATGACTATAGGGTGGAAGAGAAGTCCATTTGTAGGGTGTGCTGATGAAAATAACCCCCTTCTTTTTGAACAACCATCTACCTGAGAGACATCCTAGCAGCACCCGGCATGTCATGACAAGCAGCCCATATTCAGAAGATCAGAATGACGGGCACTTCAAGCATGAAACTACTATTACAGATTTCCATCTGCAGTGCAGTTGCTTAGTTCACAGGTACCAGTATATATAGATAGTCAGGGTGAGAATCTTTCCAATTAACTGCTAGATTAAAAAATCTTGTGGAGATTCTCAGGATCATTGCCTTGTCCATGTTCTACATATAACTGAGTGTCTTGACATTGTCATGTTTCCTAGCTCTTCTCCTTTCCCTCTCTTGATTAGTTAGTCCTCGAGATCCTGCTTCCCTTTTACGTGTATTGTACCTTTCTATTTGCATTTCTTCTTTTGAGTTCTTATACTAGGGGAACTATATGATATTTACAAATGTGTGTCTGGTACTACCTGTATAATTTTGATGGCTATCATTTCATGAGTAAGTGGCTCCTGGAATTTTTCAAAACCTTTTAGAAATACCCCCTAAAAATTAAAAAGTAACACTACAATAAGACTCAGAAAATATTTTCACATATATACTCAAAGCAGAAAAAAATAAATCACCACTTTGTGACAAAATTTATATTCCCATTTTCATTGGAGAATTATTCACAAGAATCGTAATAGGAAAATTTCTACAGACTGACTAAGGTTAGTGTTATACACATACACACACACACACACACACACACACACACACAGTTAAGAATGCAATCAGGGGCCAGGGAGATGGCTCAGTAGAATAAGCACTTGCCTGGCAAGCACAAGGGTCTGAGTTCAACCCCCAGTTCTGCCAAAAAAAAAAAAAAATTCAATCAGCCTTAAAAAGAGTAAAGTAAATTATGCCATTTGCTACAATATGAATGACTCTAGAAGATATTGTGGTAAGTGCAAGATCTCATTTATGTGAAACAAACAAAACAGTAAAAAGAAAAATTGATAAAATATAGAGATAGTAAATGTAAATCAAAGGCTACAATAGTAGATATGTAGGCTCAACAAATGTAAGATCAAATGTATAATAAAGAACTGAAGTTAATAAAATTTTACTGAATTTTTGTTAAATATGTAGATTTTAGCTATTTTGTCATATTAAGAAACCGTAAGATGCTTTATATGTTTGTCTGCTTCACTCTAGTTGCCATTTTATTGTCTAGCTCTATCCCATAAATTTTGTAAACATCAAATATGCCTAATAAGTTTTATTGTTAAAGATAATTGACTAAAATAAAACACTGAGTGGACACAAGGAACTAGAGAAGTTAACTTGACAACTATCAAGACAGCAATAATTAGATGCCAAAAATTTTAAAGAGCAGAGAATCTAGAATCTCAGATTCAACCAGCTAAACTAATCAATGTAAGAAACATTACTTATTTGATGAAAACCTCATGTCTGTTCTTTAAGATTATACATTCACTTTAAAATGTCATATAGGGGGCTGGTGAGATGGCTCAGTGGTCTAAAGCACCTACTTAGAACAAGCTAAGCTAAGCAAAGCACAGGGACCGCGGTTCAATCCCCCAGCACCACATGCCAGCCAGCCCCGCCCCCTGGTGGGCAGAGCTGGCCACACACAAAAAATAAATGAATGAATGAATAAATAAGTAAATCTTTTTTAAAAAAAATGTCATATAGGTAAATAAATAAAATATATTTGCGAATTCAAATGATCTTCATGATGGAAAAATGGTAGCTGGTGCTCCTTTGATGCTCTGGTATTATGTTCAATGAATCAAGCATTCATTCTATAACTGCCTAGTTACCTAAAGAAATCATCAAATATTTTTCATTATTTTTGTTATCTTAATACCGTGATAAATTGTTGAATTCATTATTTTCAGGAAAGGATGTCATATATACACAGGATAGCTTGGGTAATTATACTGCTACTTTCTACTTGTCTACTGAAAGGAACAGTTAACACTTAATTTTTTTTCTTATTTTTAATATTTTAACCAATTTTGCATGATTTTATCTGGTCATATGAACAACTAACTTGAAGATGACAATATTCAATATAATAACAATTGTTCAATTCCAAAAAGACAAGAAAAGGAAGTCTTAAAAATTTAATGCATGAAGCAATCACCTGGCAATTCATGAGTCCCTTTTTATAGTATATATTCATCCATTATAATGCCTATCTTATTATATTTTGGGATTGTTACATTGTTATTAAACACATTATAATAACTTTTATGATGTGGATCAGCATTATGAAGTGTATTCAAGCTACAGAAATTTCATACATTAAGTGTCTCTTGAGTTACACTCTGAGGATAACAAACAACCTTTCTTTGACTGAGACTAACTGATTTATGGTTCTGTGATTAATTCTTACCACAGCAACTGAACTGTACCAATAATGGTGAAAGAAGACCAACAACCTGAAGAAGCCTTTTATGGATGTTCTATTTGATATCAAAAGTCTCTGTTTTGAAATATATCAAAGTTAGAGGAACTCCACAAATATATATGCTATCAGTATACATATTTTATCTAATGTATATAATTTTACTCTTAGATAATTCACAGATTTAAGTGGATAAATAATTCTGCAGTGTGGTCTGAACTAAAATGAAGAAACATTCCTTTTTTGTGTAACTCACATTGTGCTGTAACAGCATATCCAGCTTTGCCTCCTTTCAGAAGTGTTAGCACAGGTGAAATCAGTATAGATTACTAATTCTGGATCTGGCTACCATATGATCAAATTCCATATTGTGAAAACCAATTATTTAAACTTTTAAAACAACTACTTTGGTCAGTTTTTTATCTAAATTTGTTTACAGTGGCTTACAGTTTGGTTTGTGATTAAAGCATAATTTCTATTGAGGTTGCTGAAAGTCTTATGTAAAGGGAAATTTGCTGCTGGTGGATCTCAGGGCAGGCAAGGGAAAAGCCTTAGAACAAACAATCAGAAAAGAGAGATACAACTGAGAGGATCGATGAGCAATTCTATTGAATTCACCTGGACTTTGGCCACTAATTTTTCATTAGGCTACTGTAAAGAATCTTGTAAAGAGACTTAGATTAATCCTATTCTTTGGAATCCTAATAGTGAAGAAATTATTCCTTTGGAGTTTTTTAAAATTTATTTGTTTGTTTGTTACAAGGTCTCACTATGCAGTTTAGACTCATCATGATCCTCCTGTCTCAGCCTCCCCAGTACTGGGATTACAGGCATGTGCCACCACACCTGGTTTCTGTGGCCAGCATGGCAGACCTGGAGTTCTGGGGCCAGCACAACATGTGGCACTGAGAATGGAAACCTGGTCCTTTGCTTGCCAGGCCTGTCCTTAGACTGTCGAGCTATCTCCCCAGCCCCTATTGCTTTGTTTTTGCCCTCTATTTTTTTATTTTAATTTTTTGTATTTATTTATTTTCTGAATTTTTTAGGAAAGGGTCTAAAGGATGTTCAGGGTTTCACTCCAAGATCGGACTCAGTGATTCTCCTATTTATAGCCTCCTGAGTGCTGGAATTACAGGTGCACACCACCATGCCCAGGCTCCATCACCTTCTCAGTGCCCCCCTTGGAGGCGGGGCCAACAGGGCAGGCCTAGGGATCAAACCTCCGACCCCTGCATCTGTATGCAGGTGCTTTAATCTGCTGAGCTGTTTAGATGGCACTTTGTTTTTTTTTATTTTAAAGAAGAGAAAAACAATAACATCTTTAAAATGTCTCTAAATTAACTATTTTACTTGTTAATGTTTCCTAAAAGTGACCACCACCATTGTACATCACCACTTACAAAACTTATACATTTTTCAAAAAAACACTAAACTTAATCTCACACACATAAACTGCAGTTTTAGATGGAGAATTTTCAAGAAATTGAGGCTAGGACAGAAGTTATCTGGATTTTAGTTTCCTTAAAACATTTTGTACAGGGCCTGGGAGATGGCTCAGTGGAATAAGCACTTCCCTGGTAAGCTCAAGGGCCTGAGTTCAATCCCAAGTTCCACCCAAAAAAAAAAAAAAAAAAAAAAAATTAAAAAAAAAAAAAAAAACCATTTTGTACCCTGTGCAAGTGTGACCCAAAAACACACTGGAAATGTGGGTCACTAACCCTTTTCATTAGAAAATGGTCATTTGCCCAATCCTGGACAAGAGAACAAATGCAGCCAAACAGTAAAAAATTTCTAGGTGGCAAATGGAGAGTTCAAATGCAAAGAAAGAGAGGTTGGGTCCTAGAGAAACTCGAACTGTGACCATTTAGCAAAAATAATGGCAAATGTTATGAATGAATTTAATGGACCTTGGCACCAGTTTATGGAGATTTGTCATGGCTCACTCAGGGATGTTTAACTCATAGCTCATTTCTGACACCTGAAGTGTAAAAATTAAAAATAATTTAAATTAAAAACATGAAAAGTTTATTCTGAAAAGAACAAGCATAGAATTCAATTTGGAAGAATTAAAACTAAAGCAGAAATGAAGAAGCTGTTAAACCATTACAAAAATTATTCTTAAAATGAGAGTTTCCAGGCCAGCCAAATAGCTCAACAGATTAATGTGCCTGCAAACAGATGTAGGGGCCTAGTGTTCAATCCCCAGGCCCCGCACCCAGGGCACACTGAGAGAACCATTGAAAGTTTGGGTGTGGTGGTGAAAGCCAGTAATCCCTGCACATGGGCGGCTGTAAACAGGTGGATCACTACAAGTCTGATCTAATAGTGACACCTTGAACACCCTGTCGACCCTTCCCTAAAATGAATAGATAGATAGATAGATAGATAGATAGATAGATAGATAGAATGTTTCTAAGATAGGATATTTAAAAAATTCAACCCATGCATGGTGTTAGATACTTTTTTAATTACTCCATTCAGTCAGTTTTTGTAATTAGTGGTTATCAGAGCAAACATCATGTAGATAGCACAAGTGTCTGGAGAAACATTGTCTGTTTTGTTATGCCAAAATGTTGTGAAAAAATTATTTCAGTACCTTTTAGATTTCAGAAAGTGCAGTGTATATAATGCCTACTGAAAGATGGTAAAATTGAAGTTTTCCTTTAAGTGAAGTATAAAATAATATATTGAGCCTGTAAAGTCTTGTCTCTGTGACTAGACTTCATTGTTGTCTTAACATATTCTTTGCATATGCATATATATACACACACGTGTGTGTATGTGTGTGTGTGTGTGTGTGTGTGTGTGTGATTACGTGACCTATTCAATACAAATTATGGGAATGGGCAGCTTTGAAGCATATATATCATACTTCCTTTGTCAAGAATAGTTGCGGTATTTGTACAGCAGCATCTCTTCTCAGGCTTTTCCTGGGTGCTGTTGCTTCCTGTGTATGAAGAGAAATGTGTCAAACAAGCTTAGTGTGTACTGAAGAAGGGTGTAAACAACAGCATTCATGGGCTTTTAGATGCTTTTCACTTTCACTGCTTGTAACTCAGCTGATCAGTACCTAAAACAAATTCAAATAACATCAACAATATTTCCTACCAGAAGTAACATTTTCAAATTTTAATGGCATATTATGATTGCAAATATCTCAGTTTTAACAGTAAGCTTGTGGGAGTCAGGTGAAGATTTCTGAAATGTCTATAGTAACTGTTAGTCATGTTTGAATAAATGTAGTATGAACATTGTATTTTATTACACAGGGTTAACAAACAACATATTGCCAGCTAAGACTTCTGCTGTTTATTTACATTAGTTCTTGTTTTTATAAAATGTACCAAGATCTATACATTGAAAAATACAGTATGGTAAAAAGGAAATTGAAGAAGGTATCAGAAAATAGAAAGATATCCCTTGCTTGTGGATAGGAAGAACAAATACAGTGGAAATGGCCATTCTTCCAAAACTGTTATACAGATTTATTCATGTAATTTCAATCTAAATAGCATTAGCATCCCTTGTATAGAACAAAATAAAACATTCCTGGGACACATGAAACCAGAAGATACTTAGAATAGCAAAAGCAACTATCAGCAACAAAGGCAAGTGAAAGAGCATCACAATCCCTGACTCGAAATTACACTACAAAGTTACTGTGATAAAATCAGCATGGTACTTGCAAAGACCAGATGTGAGAGTCCACAGAACAGAATTAAAGATTCCCATGCAACTCCAAACACACTCAGCCACCTTATCTTTGACTAAGAACCCAACATGTTCACTACAAGAAACATACCCTCTTTAATAGATGTTGCTGAAAATTAGCTTTCCACATGCTGAAGACTAAATCTAGACACATGCTTATCAACATGCACTAAATTAAAGCTCAAATGGATCAGTAATCAAACTACTGAAATGGAAACATTAATCTACTGAAAGAGAAGGTAGGTAGAAATCTTGAAGACCCAGGTGTAGGCAGAGGGTCCATGAACAAAAACCAAACTTCATAGAAAGTAGTTCAATGAATCAACACCTGGAATCTCATCTTATTAAAAAGTTTTTTGCTTCAAAAGAAATCACCAACAGATTCAAAAGAAAACACATAGATTGAGAAAAATATTTCAACTCACTGTCCCTCAAACAAAGGACTTATACTTAGAACATACAAAGAAATGAAAAAAATCAGGACCCCAAAATTCAAAGACTGAATAAAAAGTGGTCATCTGAGATGAATGCATGCTTCTCTAATAAATAAATACAATAAATAAAATAAAATACATAAAATGTTCAATATCACTGGTCATGCAAGAATTAAAACAACACTGAGATTTCATCTCACTCCAGAAAAAAAATGGATGTCATCAAGAAATCAATAAACAACAAATGCTGGCAAGGCTGTGGAGAAAAAAGAAATTTTCTCCACTGCTGGTGGTAATGGACAACCACTGCCAAAATCAGTATGGAGATTCTTGAAAAAACTAGGATTAGAAGTCCCATTTGGCCCACCTATCCCTCTTCAGGGTATTTTTCCAATAGAATTAAAATCAACACACCTCAGTGATATATGTGCACTCTTGTTTATAGCTGAAACATTAGTGATAGTTAAATCTTGAAAACAACCCAAATACCTATCTATTGAAGAATGGATTTTAAAATGTAAGGTTTTTATACATAATGAAGTACTACTTAACCATGAAGAAGAATAAAATTGAGACTTTCATAGGTAAATGGATGCAACTCAAGACCATACTCACAAGTGAAATAAAACAGGCACATATGTGTAAACATGAGATTGGCTCACTAGTGTGAGAAACTGAATGAGTAAATATTATCTAAAATGTACAATGCATACTGGGAATAAAGAAGAAACTATCCAAAAGAAAAGAAAAATTGTGACAATAGAATGGGGAAATTAGACAATGGAAATACATATGATAGCTATAAAAGTAGTATCTTTTGGGCATCAGAGATAGCTCAGTGCTCTAAGCACCTGCTTTGCAAGCACAAGGTCCTGAGCTCAATCCCCAGTACCACATGCCATGCCAGCCCTGCCCAGGGTGCACTGAGCCAGCCACTAGGCATGGTGGTATACACCTGTAATCCCAGTTCTGGAGGGGCTGAAATAGAAGTATCACTGATTCTGAGCGGCATAATAAGAACCTGTATCAATTAAATAAATAAATAAATAAATAAATAAATATTTTTAAAAGGTAGTACCTTTTAGTTCATTAAAAAGAAAGATTTAAGGGCCACCCAAATAGCTCAGTGGATTAAAGCGCCTGCTTAGGCAGATGCAGGGGCCAGGAGTTCTAGCCCCTGCACTGCCATGCGGGCTCCACCCGTGGGGCATGCTGAGACGTCAGTTGAAACTGGGCATGGTGGAGCACCTATAATCCCAGCTCTTGGGAGGCTATAAACAGGAAGATCACTATGAATCTGCTCTACACAATGAGACTCCATACACCCTGACCTAAAATACAAAAAGCAAAAGGAAGATTCATGGTTTCATATTATTTGCATAATATTTCAGGCCTATATCTTGACTATTTAAATGACTATTATGAATATAACAATATGTAATGTATTACTTATTGTGACCTTTGTACCAGCCTGTTTTGAAACTTTTCTTTTTCTCCTAAAAATAAAACAGAGAAGGCTCCAGTTATTCTTGCTGGAAGGACTACACAAACTGCTGGACTCCAGACAATGTGTATTATGCCTTGGCAGAAAGTTTGTCTGCATTTCACTTGTGTCCAGAGGCATCTCCTGATACTGAGATTGGGAGAAGTGAGCTAATTAATCTGGCAGAAGACATTTCAAAACAGTTGAAAGTTGAGCCTGTGATAGGGCTACTGTTGGGGACTTCTAGCTGGATCTATGTTGAGAATGAAGACTCAAGAGCCCAGCAAAATGACTTAAAGATTGTGAGTTTGGTAAGAAAGGAAATTTCAGTAAAGCTGTGGACTAGTGTTGCGTGCCTGTAATCCCAGCTCTTGGGAGGCTATAAACAGGCTGGATCACTATGAGTCCAATCTAGCTTTGAGATCCTGAACACCTGTAGACCCTTCCCTAAAATTTAAAAAAAAAAAAAGCTATGGACTAAAATGATAGAGCAGAGTAGATCTTGATTTCTGAGAAGGAATACAATAATTGAAAAGATGGCCTGAGGGCATCAAAAGATACAACCCGTTGCAGCCTCAAAATGGCAAAAGTAAAAGACTTTGCTTTAAAGAGAAAGTCCCAGAGCAACATGTCGCACAACATTGGTGGCCTAGAAAATTTGATCTTCAAAAGTGGATTCAGAATTCTCAGTAATCCAGGCACGGGGCCCCTACAGCCAAGAGAGAGTGAAGTTGACCTACCCCTCTGGCTGGTAGCAGACCTTGGCATCATCTAAGTGGCACTGGCTTTAGATGCACACAGAGTGGAAGTGTTGTGGGGTCATCAAAGCTTCCACCTGGATTTCAGAAGGCTTGGAAGACCAGGCAGTGTATACCTGAAAGGGAAGTGTGTAAAGCTGGGTGGGTGAAGCCAAAGGTAAAATGGAAAATCCAGAAGTTTGGAGAAGCCAGGAATGTTGATTGTCTGAGGAAAGCTGCAAGGAGGGAGCAGAGCCAGCCCAAGAGAGAATCCATGTCAACTACAACCACTGAAAGTACCACAGGGCAGAACCACTCAAGCTCTTTGGGATTCACATCTCGCCACAGATTGCCTCAGTGGCTGCACATGGAACCAGTGGACTCAATGTTCACCCTCCTGGATTTTGCACTTGCTTTGGTCCAATTTCTTTGTATCCCACCGTATGTAAGTTTTGGAGTGAAATGTCTCTCTTGCACTATTGAATGTTGGAAGTGTCTAAATTTCTTTTCATTTGTCCAGTGGCTCACAGCTAAAGGTTTGCCTTAGATCTCAGAAGAGACTTGGGACTTTTTAGCAATACTGAAACACTTAAGACTCGGGCAATTCTAAGAGTTGTACTGGGTGCCTCCTGCATAAATGAAGGAGACTTTGGTGGATGAGGATCAGAATAGATTTAATCTTAGGAAAAAAAAAAGGTAACAAATATATAGAAAGTAAATCATACAGAACATATGATGTTAAGTACAGTGAAAGCTCCAATCGTAAGAAAGGCAACATAAAAAGAAAATTAAGATTCTCATGCTATTAGTCACATTGTTCTCCATTTTATTAATTTTGAGTCCACTCAGATCCCTCTTGTTTCCTTTACAGAAGTCCATTCTTTGCCCAAATGAACTCTGCCCTAATTTTTTGTTTACAGATCAATGTAGTATTGTTAAGTACAATAAAATTAGATATTGGAAGCAAAACTTTCATCCTACTAGGAATCTTCCTCTATGCTTTAGCCAATGATTGATAGGTTCAGGCCCTAGTATGAATTGCTAAAAGCACTATGGTGGCCATCTAATACAGCTGATGCCTTAAAACAAAAGCCCATCTTCCCCAAGACCACCTCCCCCTTCTTTTCTAAATTAGCCCAGGAAAAATTTACTTCTACCCTTCCCACTGCCTCAGGGAAATCCCCAGTCAGCTCCCTCAGATATAAGCATCCCCTCAAAACTCCACCCCTAGAAAAAGGCCATGAAAACGTCATCCTCTCTTTGTTCCAATGGAGAGAGAATTCCTCATTCTTGCCCACATTCTCTTCCATGTCCTCAAAGAAAATGAAACCCCTTTCCCTTATTTCTTTTGCCTGTTTCTCTGATACACCAAACACCTATCAATGACCATCCTAGAAATTCAACTTACACAGAAAGACATCCCACTGATAGATATTGACAAAGGGTATGTCTTAGCTGGAAGCAAAATAGATATTACAACAAAAGTGTCAAAAATTCTCTCTGAAAGTAATTGAAATCCTCTGTTCTCTAAATTTAAGAATCAGACAGGCCAGAAAGTTGGGATATACTTGGCTGTGCTTGCTCCACACCCAGAGGGTGGCAGGGGAGGGCTTGGCTTGGGGTAGCAGCCAAGGGGCAGTCCCACAAAAGCAGATCTCTGCCTCCTGGAGCAGACCAGACCAGCCCACACCAGCTCCACCAGTCCACACCTAAATGGCTGTCCTTTCCCTCCAATTCTGACAACAAAGAAAGGCCAGCACATAAGGCAGAAGGTGAGGCCAGACTGTCAAGGAACAGGAGAAGCTGCTGCTACACCAAAAGCCCTTGGTGAGGCAGAATCCACCAGCCAACCTGCAGTCCAGTGGGTAGTTTTCTGCTGTAAAGTCATACTGTGAGATCATATGCCACTCTCATGACTTTTTTTAAATAGACCACTCTGTACAATGTGGAGTTGTGCTGTGACAGGTACCTGTAGTGATATGAGTCAGAAGTTTACCACAATGAGGGAGCAAGGAACAAAGAACAGAGCCTAGGGAAACTGGCTCCTTTTAATTCCAGCAAGCTGGAGATGAGATAGTAATAGATTCCTAGAGGCAGCGACCGCCCCATCTGTTCTTTGTTCCCTTACCTGGGAAGTCACCAACTAACTGATACATAAACTAGCAGGTGAATGCTGGAAGGCAGTATAGACAGCAGTATCTTTACATCAAATTAGTTATGCACATTCTTTAGCCTGTTTGTAGACCTCAATAAATGTGAGAAGTGTCCCTGGCTTGGGGTTTACTTAGAGAGAGACTAATCTCAGTGAGATCACTGTGCTGATTTCATCCAACCTTGCTATCATTCTTTTCCTTCTACAACAGGTACCCTTGGACTGACACATCAGGAAGCACTTGAGTCAGAAAATACAGCAAGATGGAATCTTCAGAGTTTTCTAGAACAACTAATTATTTCAGCTTTATACTTGATAAACCTAACCCATCACTCGTCCTTGCATGAAATTTGTGATGAGATTTTTGCATATGTCAAGGATCAATACTTTGTTGAAGAAACTGTGAAAGTCATTAGGAGCAATTGTGTAAGGTTACAATGTAGAATTTGTAATACTGGGCCATCACATCAAAATGGCTTTGCTAATGGATGGTGATAGCAGTGAACTATTATCATCAGTGATAGAGATGATTCAGACCCAGAATAGTTCTTTCTGAAATAGAAAGATAAAAGATACAATCCATCTTTTACTGCTCAACTGCAAGGTGCAACCCACTATAAAGGAATTACATGAATCTGCAACTGTTAATGCAACACAAATCAACCTGAGAAAATACCCATGTTCTCATGAAAAACTAAAGCTTTCCTGCAGCAACGCTGTGAACCACAAGATGGAATTATTAAAATTAAGGCATCATCTTTCAACATATTAAATAGCAGAACAAGATTTTTCTTATTTTTTTCCTGATGATCCACCTACATTTATCTTCAGTCCTACTAACAGACAGAGGGAGACTTTTCAAAGGAGTATCTGCTAGGTAGGAAGACAGCATTATTAATAGACTATTGCAGGTTATATGAACAAAGCTACTAAAGAAGCAGATAAACTTTTGAAACAGGAAGAAATGACTATACTGACTTTTGAAAAGACTAAAAAGAGAAAAAGCAGATGCCTCAGAAGCCATGGGCCAGTCAATATAGCTCAGCGGATTAAAGCACCTGCAAGCAGGCACACGGGCAAGGGGTTCGATACCTTGGCCTGACACTCTAGCCCAGCCCCCAGGGCACACTGAGACTCATTTGAGACTAGGCATGGTGGCATGCATCTGTAATCTCAGTTCTTAGGAGGCTGTAAAGAGGCAGACCACTATGAGGCTAATCTAGTATTGAGACTCTGAACACCCTGTAGACCCTTCTCTAAAATATGGAAAAGGAAAAAAAAAGACAGAAAGGAAAAAACAAAAGGAAGATCAAGAGAAAAAAAGGAAAAAACTGAAGAAAATTGTTGAAGAAAAGAAAAAAAGGAGAGGCTTAAAATGGAAGGAGAGAAATTGCATAAAGAAAAGCAAAAATACATAGAATATTTAAAGCAGTAGAATGAATACAGAATGGATATGGAAAGTGATGATTTCAAGGAAGTTCAAGAACCAACTCAAATGAAAACTGGATTACCTCCTGAACTCTGGTGATTCTCTGATGGTTTTGGAGTTCCCCAATGTATTAGGGGAAATTCTGATCTTCAAGATGAGTTTCCTGAAGGAGTCACCACAGGCAATAGCACAAGAAAATGAGAAGTAGCCAAAGAGCAAATAACTGATGCTAACACTAAAGAATTGACAGAGACTTTAGAAGACACAGACCCCACAATATCTGCACTGTCCAAAGTTGCACCCTTATAGACTGCAGTTCAAAAAGCTTAGATCTTAAGCTCTTTATGAAATTCTCAGACTGTACATCTTAGCTTCAAGAGCTGATATAACATCAAGTGCAAAATACAGATGTCAGAAATGAGGAGGATTTGATGCTACAGATGAAGCGAATATGATTGCCAGTCCTGCAGACAACCCACTACTATTATGTACTACTGAAACTATATTGGATTATTTTGCTGAATTCATGCACATACAATATTTAAATGGCAATGGAATACCCATCTCTGACAAAACTAAACAAAAAAGGGATACAAAGAAAGGGCCATTTTGTATCTGTATATACAAAATAGTTAGGATATACAGCTACTTTCTCTTAATTCAATGAGAAGAAAGATTTGTACTAATAGTGTTTGAACAGGATATCATGTCTGCATCTTGTACTATGAATAACCACTAAGAAGATGATATGCAATGTATTAATTATTTAAACTGACCTATGAATCGTTTTTGAAACTGTCTCATTGCTATCTGTTTCTCAATAAAATTAATTTTAAAAAGCCCATATGAAACTTCATTTGAGCAATCCCAGTCTACTGAAGAAATTGTAAAGCACCTCAGTGTAAGATTTGACACCAGGAGAAAAACTGAAGACACTTCATGCTCTCTGTGGGAAGCTGCTGAGCATAGTTTCCAGTAGGGGTTTCATTGAAAATTACGATGTTGTATTAGGACAGGCAAAACAAGAGTTCCAGGGGTTAAAAGCAGAAGAACACTGAAAACAGAGAAGAAGCAGCTTTTATAATTCATATAAGGAAGGAAGAAAAGCTTAAAGAACAAGAACAAAAAAATTTAGAAACAAAAAAACTAAAGGAGAAAAAAGGAAGATATTCAACTGAAGATACATAGGTGAAGAAGAAAGGGAAGACTTTGATACTAGCACTGAGAGCAAAGAAACAGAGTGACAGGAATTTGATCAAGATACTGTCACCAAAGATGAAGATGACCTGGGGTCACATAAGAGAAGCAAAAAAGGGACAAAATGGATTTAACAAATAGACAAGACAAGTAGAGATCAACTGTGTAATGCAAGAGCTTCTTACTGCTTATGAAGAAGAAGCTTTCAAACAGGAGCAGCAATAAGAAGCTCTTAAAAAGCATCCAAAGTACCAGTATCTTTCCCTTGGGCCATGACTGCATGGATAGGTGTGACTGGGTTTTCCCTTTACACATTATTCTGGTCCCAATGAACACATGCTATTGCTATACATTCATCATTTCAGAATAATATGCAGTCTCAGATGCTAAGGTATCTACTAGAAGTGGAGCATCTTTGATGTCTGAATCTACCTTCACAGGACCAGCATCCCTTTGACAGTTGTGCACAGCTGCCAAAGCCAGTGGATAAGCCAAATCAGTGGTGCTTTTACAGTTCTTCTGAAAAGCTAGAAAAGTTTATCAAAGCTCTTAATTCTAGAGGTTACAGAGAAAGTGCCTTAAAAGAAACCTTGTTGCAAGAGAAAAGCAGAATATATGCACAGCTAGCCCGTTTTTCTCAAGAACATATTCATTATTTAGATACATCTCAAACTGATAGAAAACTTATATGTACTCAGGAAAGAAATACCAGTGTGTGTAACCCATTTCTAATGTCAGAAGAAAGGCAGATTTAACTGAGACTGAGAGATTTCCTTTGGGATAATGAAGACAGAATCTATCAAGGATCATTAGGATCAATCATGGTTACAGCCAGTCATAAATGTAGATCAGCCTTATAAAGTAGGTGGTGTGAGCAGTTAAGTGAGGAAAACAAGAAAAATGGAATAATTAAAACTGAATAAAAATGTAGAAGAAATGAAATTTGATGAACAAGCAAGGGTCATTGTGAAAAAAGACTTCAGTGGATAAAAACAGAAACTCCAAGCACTGTCTCAACTAATGCAAGTACACCACAGTTGGTGACACACATGGTTACCTGTCAATGGCACTCTTTTGGATAGAACAAGGTACAGAGTGGCATTTTCTAAGACTCTACTTGATGCCAGTGATAGTGGGAGTTCTTATAGAACAGACCTGGGCCACTGGAGTCTCTCCTTCCTCCTGCTAGCCTGTTCCAAGCCTCCTCCACTTAGCCACTTTGGGTCACAGTGTGATTTCATCTAAGTCTATACTGAATGCTCATTGAAAGATGTGCTGTTAGAAGGGAGATGCTGAAAAATATGGTTCTTTTTGATGGCTGTGACAGGGGTCATCATACTTCCTTCACTCAACCAAAGCTCAAATCTGTGCCTAAAGAAAATTGTTTTCATCCCAAATGTCGACCAAAGCAACATTCTAGAAGACTCTCTTCTAAACAAAGAACATCCTTGGAAAGTAATGAAGAAATGGGAGAGTTTGGAGGGTGAGGAGGATGAAACCAATGACAACGAAGAGTAGCAAAGTGAAGAGGAAGAATAGGGGGTAGAACAAGGTGAACATGCCTCTCAAGAAAAGGAAGAACTCAAAATGAGGAAGACCACAAGTCAGACTGCCAATTAAGACAGGAGGGAGACTTAGCTCTTCTTTCTCAAGCCATGACCAATAACAAGATCCTAGAAGATACCCTCAAGGACTCAGCAGACTACACCCAGAACAACTGTTTCTTCCAGAACCATTGGTAGAAACCTAAGAAAGATAAGATCTCCCCCTGCAGAAACTAAATCTTCAAGAATTGTTGGTTGTTCTACTTGCCACTGTCATGGCACAGAACAAAACTATGTATTTGTTGAACTCCTTAGTCCTCACAGAAAATTCAGAGGCAAAAAACAGTGCCAATTATACAGCAGAAAACTACCCCTGCTTCCCTAACATCAGAGTTATCCCCACAAAGTCAAGTGAAGAGTCAAGATCTTTAAATTTTACTTCAAGACTGTCTCCAGGATAGAGAATCCAAGAGAAGAGGCATGAAAAGACAATTTGTAGAGTCCTCTCCAATGTCATTGAATCAAAAAAGCTCTGGCTGACATGAATTTGTCTGCTTCTGAGAAATTTGTGGAATTATTACAGCATGATGACAGCTGGTCTTTTTTGAAACTGGTCTATAAAACCCAGATACCAGACTACCAAGACATCACTGAAAAGCCCCCTGCCTTAAATATAATTAGTGAAAAAGTGAATAAATGTGGATATCAACTAGCATCTGAGTTTGTTGATGATACTGAATTAATGTTTTCAAAGTGTTTTGACTACAAACCTCATAATTCAAGTGAAGCAAAAGCTGGAGCCAGGCTTCAAGCATTTTTTTGTATTCAGGCTCAAAACCTTGGACTCCATGTCACTCACGCCTAGTGATGTGGACCATGTTAGCACAACACCTGCTGCAAAAAAGTCACAAATCTAAGTTTTGTCCTTATTAAGATTATAATTCAGGAAAATTCATCAGAAGGGAACAATAAATCATGGTCTAAATCAAATGCACAATAACAACTGATTGGCCATTTGAAATGTGGTCTGCACTCAATTCAATTTTTTTATCCATTTATTTGATACAGAGTCTCTCTATGCAACTTGGACTTATAGTGATCCTCCTGTCTCAGCCACCCCAGAACTGGGATTATAGGCGTGTGCCACCATGTCTGGTTTCATGGCTGGTATGGCATGCTTGGAATTCTGAGCCCGGTACTGCATGCTGTACCAGGGATCAAACTTGGGTCCCTGTACTTGCCACGCAGGAATTTAGATCACCAAACTATCTCCTCAGCTTCAGCTCAATTTTAATCCTAATCACTCAGGAGAATGTAGAAAAGATTTCCTTTGCTACAATTTTGTTTAATACCTAATAGGTTTGATGCACATACAGTACTGGTTTGCAGAGGAGTCTGTACATTTTGAGGTCATTTATGTGTGTAGATATCTTGGAAAATATTTTTTTACCCTATGATTTATTGTGTCATTGATTACTTTTAGAAATTTTGGTAGGAAGAGAGAAATATCTACACAGATGAGTCTTCTACAATAGCACACTTTGGACAAATGTGTGCATGGCCTAAGAATTCTTTAATAAGCATTCTTTCAACACTACATTTGAATGGATCCAATGTTATATCCCTTGAAGTTCTTACTGATGCTGGTTGGACATATTAAGTACTGAGTTGCTTAACCAGGTATTTATTTAGCATTCAAAGTAATTTGTTAATTTGCTTTGTATTTATAAAATGCATACTTAGAAAATATCTATTTTTAAAACATTTTACTGTTTGTGTTTTATTTCTCTAATTTCCTCAGTATTCAAAAATTTCACCCTCCCTTTTCCTGGCAGTTTTTTAGTTTTACAGAACTATTTCACAAGTTTCTATATACATTTTTTTAAGTATACAAATAAAATTACATTTGTACTGAGTAAAAAAAAAATGAAGAATCTCTTCTAGAATACTAAAATAAATTTTTCATAATCTGCATATTTCTTTTCTAGCATTTTCACTTACACTTCTCATCACTGGGTCAATATAATCTTGATGAAATATTATTTTGATGCAAATATCAAGCTGCAGAATAAAGCACCTCCTTAGGCAGGCACAAGGACCAAGGTTCAATCCCCAGTCTCCCTGGGGCATGCTGAGATGTTGAATGAGACTGGGCATAGTGGTGTGTGCCTGTAATCCCAGCTCTTGGGAGGCTGAAAACAGGAGGATCACTGTGAGTCTGATCTGTGTAGTGAGACCCTGTACTAAATACATTTTAAAAAAAAAAACCTTACACAACAAATCTAACAATAATTGTTATGACTACTTGGTATAGCCTGTGGCTCCTAAATTAACTGATAAATGCATAAAGAGAAGAAAATACAAAATTTGAGAATTTATTATTCTAACGTGATTGATATTCATTTTTATAATCTTAAACTTAAAGTTCTGTTCCTTCGTGTATCCTTTGTACTATAATGTCAAGTATATTCCATCTGTAAATGTTGTAGCCTTCATTATTTAACTTTACCCACATTGTGCTATGTCTTTTAAATTAACTCACTGGAGAAAGAGAAATACATAATTATACTGTTTCTAATTACAAGCTAAACTACCTTCACAGGCACAATTTCTTCTTCTGTGTAGCAATAAATTATTGTATTATTCCTTTTTATCCTAAATAGGATAGACAGATCTATCACTTATAAATATTCTTAGTTTTTATTATGCAATATTTTTATTTTACTAGGTTGCCTTTCTTTTTTCCTTTTTTTTTTTTCTTTCTTTAACTGGGAATTGACTTTAGCTGCTGGGCTATCTGGCCCTATTTTACTTTATTTTTATAAAATAGTGTCTCTGAGTCTAGGAATCTTGACGATGATTGTGAGCCTGGATTTTTCTTCTTGTTTTAGCACTTGACTATGTGATCCTACTGTCTTCTAATCTCCGTTGCCTTGTTGAAGTCAAATGCTAACTGTCTTGCAATTTTCCTTGTATGATGAAGCATTTTATTCTTTTCTACCTACAAGATTTTCTCTTAATCTGTGACTTTCAAGTATTCTAAGTATAATGTGTTTGAGTTGGCATCTTTTTCTGTTTATCCAGTGTGGAGTTTGTTGAGCTTCTCAATTGTGTACATTTCATGAACCGTGGGGAATCTTACCAGTCTTAGTGGCTTTCTCCTGTCTATTCTGGAAGGGCATGGCATAAAGAAGCTGTTCTTCAATAGTTTTCACTTGTGCCCTTCTTACAGAGAAAGTTGTAGAGTGCAGGAGAACTTGATGCTGTAACAGGCTGCTTTAATTGCCCACATATAATATTCTGCAACAAGGAGCTAAGGGAAACAGACTCCACCAATGATTCCTAGTTGCCAGATCTTCTTGGGATATTCTTCCAATCCTGGGAACTTCCATGTAAATTCCAATTACAGTTGAATGGCCCTTCTACAACCCAAACCTTTGTGGCAGGATTGTTCTGCATGCTGTTCAGAAGCCATGGCTCCCATCATTCTTACGAACTTTTAGTCTGTTAAGAAAGTACTTCTTTACTTTGTTGTAAATCCTTTGTCCATCCCAAGAGTCTTTGAATGTCTTATTAGTTTATCTAAGTTTTTCACTTAGCTTCTGAAAGTCTCATCCCAAGAAAAATGTGATTATTAATACGTATCATGCTTTTTTGTCTTATGTATAATCCTCATGTTATAGTTTAAGAAGTTAAGCATTCCTCAAGTTGGAAACTCCTTTTTGCCCTTATATAATGCACATATAAATATTTACCTAACACAACTTGTTGTTTGTTTACAGGTCTCATTACACAGTTCAGACTCATAGTGACCCTCCTGTTTTCAGCCTCCCTAGTGCTGGGATTACAGGTGTGCACCACCACACCTGGACTCCATCGCTGGCCCTGCACACCTGAGGAGGACGAGGGGGCCAGTGTTGGGTGTTGGTAGCAGTGTAGTATGTGGTACCAGGGATCGAACCCTGGCTCCTGCACTTACCTAAGCAAGCACTTACTTTGTCTGCTGAGCTATCTCGCCTGCCCTACTAATGCTATTTTATGAACAAATTTTGTGGAATTTTATGTCCATTAGTTGAGATTCATGAAAAATACCAGATATTCCCATATAAATTTATTATTGTTTCTACTAGAACATACTGCTTTCTGCTAATTAAATACATATATTCCCTCTTCCAAAGATACCTGAGTCGGACAGGCCAGATAGCTCAGCGGACTAAAGTGCTTGCTTAGGTGGACACAGGGCCAGTGTTAGATCCCCAATATGCCATGCCAGCCCCACCCCTGGGATGTGGTGAGGCAGCGATGGAGTCTGGGGGATGGTGGCATGTACCTGTAATCCCAGCACTTAGGAGGCTGAAAACAGGAGAATCACTCTGAGTCCAAACTACATAGTGAGACCCTGTAGACCCCGTACTAAATACATTTTTTTAAAAAGATACTTGAGTAAATCTATTACAACTGTATTTATATTATTTAAATATTATTTAATTTTTAAAATCTCATTGTTGATACTATTCTTGCAAATGCTTGAATAATTTACAGCACAGTATTGCTCAAACAATATTATAATGTAGAAAATTTATGAAAGATTTGGTGAATCACATCATTCTAATTACATGCACACTGAAATATGAGAAGAGTAACAACTTCAATGAACAAATTCCCCTACATGCATATGTTTTTCATCAAGTTGATGATTTGTAATGCTGCTTATCACGGTTGCAGATATCTCAGAGTATCTTCATGGGATACCTAGCAGCACAGAGTACAGATAGGTACCTAGAGTACAGATTATTTTCAAAAGCTCAGAAAAGTACTCAGTCAGTGTCATATAAACAAAAAATTGAGAACTAAATAACATAAATGAAATGCATTCTACAGTACAGTTCCTTGAGAAGGTCCAAGATGTAATCATTCCATAACAAACAACCTGATATTTATATTCCTGTATAGTTCTTGCCCACAGTGAACCTGAAGGAGCCCAAGGACTGTCTTTCAGTCTTGGAGACCTGAGGCAGGAGTTTAGAATCAGATCATCAGGAGAGGCCTATTCTGTCCAGAGATTCTTACCTGATTGCCGCAAGCTTTAAAATGTTATACTTTGTATTGCAAACCTTGTAATTATGCGAAGTATGAGAGGTATGTGACCCAGGGATTTTTGTAGAATAAGAAGTAACACTGAGGGGGCCCTAGAAACTCTTTGAGAAAGAATTTATCTCACATAGACCTGATGACCTATAACCCCATTGTGATTGGACCCGTTGTAATCTGCCATTCATGATTACATGTTGGTTTCAGCTTTCATGGATATCATAAGTCATGTGTGTGCTAAACTTCAGTGGTCTAGTCAACTGAGCATATTGCTAGGTTTTACAACCAAAGCCAGTGTTTATTGGAATTTGTGATCTGGTCTTGCTTTGTTTGGGCCAGGGTCCAAATGCTCCCTTTCTCTCTCACTTCTCTTCTGTGTGGTCACCTCTCAGAATCTCTACTTTGTCCTCTACCTATTTGTTCCCAAGAATTCACAACTGTGGAATCATCTTTTTAAGCATTTTGGAACAGACAGAGGAAGAAGAGATATAAAATCTTCATACATATCTATATGTATTTTCTCATTAGTTTAGAATTTAAAGACCAAATGAAAGATTAGGAAAGTTTGACTATTATTCCTTAGTTGTTCATTAGTTCACAAAAAAAATTTCTGCAGAATGAAGTAGCCTCTGAAAGTTTAGAGTCATTGTAATTAACTATTTTATCTGTCTGATTTTTCTACTACTCTAAATTTACTACTAGAAATTATAAGGTGCATATCTTAACAATAATAAAACACATAGTATTTATGATAGGTACACATCACTGGCTAGCCTAAGGACAAACAAAATTCTTGCAGAATTAGTTGCATTTTTATGTCTTACCTGGATGTTTCTTGAATAATCATTAAAAAATTACAAATATTGGAAGTTAGATATATCTTCAGAGACTATGTGTTTTGTACATTGACCTTTTTCTCCAATTGGGCAAGTTTTTCCAGCATGTCAAACTTTCTACCAAGTTCTGCAGCAGAACACTACTGTGCAGCAAAAGTAAATGGAATAGAGAAGCCTCTCCTTTTTGTGCTGACTCTCCCCCACTCACACACACACAGACACACACAGATCTGTAGGCTGAAGAGAAGGAGGAACTAGTCAGTACTGCAGCATGGACTCCACTATCGTACCATATAATGTTCTGCAGCGTGAAGCTAGGGAAATGGGTTCTGCAAAGGTTTCCTGGCTACTCTATCTACTTGGAATAAGTAGCTGCTCCTCTCCAAGGAACTGGGATAGATGGTGCCATGGAATTTTCTCAGTTTTTGAAGCATTTCTTGGCACCGCATATAACATAAAGGCTATTGTCATTTTTCAAATTGTTTGCCCTCCTTCCATGTAGGAGTCTAGTTCCACCAATATTGATAGGATATTTGTCTTTGACAGTTACTTTTCCTTGCTGTATATCAAGTAATCAAAACTTCTAAAATCTTGATAGCTGTCATTGTATGACAGTATGACTGTTTCCCACAAACTTTTGCCTTTATGTAATTCAATAGAAAACATCACAGAAGCCATTTCTGCTTTAGGATGATATGCTTTCAATGATACAGTTTATTAATCCACTTTAAGTTCACCTTTTAGCTTGACTCTATTAAAAATCATTTTATTGAGTAATTCAATTAAGACAATTCAGTATAAGACTTAATAAAATGCAGTCAGTATGCAGAGAGCCCTTTCCTATACATGGGGGATCCAAAGACAGTAATGTACTCTGTATTTTCTGTAGAATGTATTCTATAGTTTATCCATAACTGATGTAAAGAGTTAGCACTTACAATTTTTCCTCTATTTCTTCAGAAATCTTTCATCAACCAGTTTGTTCATTATATAGTTTTGGAAACAAGAAAAATGAGTCTGCATTGCTTTTGTAGCTTACATTCCCGATAACCATAATCTTTATTATACCCAGAAAAGGCCTTAAATTCCTAACCTTTAGGATTATATCTAAGAACTATAATTTTATTTACATGCATTTGACTGGAAAGAGTTAACTGAAAGTGACATGGAATTGGTTCAAATTATCAAATGGTCTTTATTTGCTGAGTGGAACCATTCTTTCTTTTATTTAATCCTTGCACAAACATGTCATCATTTATCCAGTAACCATTGTTCCTTGGTGTCCACAGAGGATTGCTTTCATTTAAAGGATATTGATTTATTTATTTGTTTTCCTGTATTTTGGGGAAAGGTCGACAGGGTGTTCAGGGTCTCACTACTAGATCAGACTCATAATGATTCTCTTGTTTGCCGCCTCCCAAGAGCTAGGATTACAATAGCACACCACCACGCTGTCTCAAATGCCCTGTCAGCATGCCCCGCGGGCAGGGCCAGCACAGCAGGCCTGAGGATCGAAGCCCTGACCCCTGTGCCTGCTTGCAGGCACTTTAATCCGCTGAACTATTTGGCCCGCCCTGAGTTCATCTTTTTGAAAGTAAACTGGTTTGCCATTGAAAAAATAATAATAATAAAGTAAGCTTGTAAAATTATAACTTTATCCATCAGATATGACTATTTGGAATGAGAAATATTATATTTCATAGTTTCAGGCCATACATTATGCTTTGTTAGATTAAATGAATTACCTACCATTAAAATATTAGTCCCTTAATATGATAATGCAGTCAGAGTATGCAGGCCAAAGGAAAAAACTATCATTAGGTTTCTAGTCTTTATGTGTTGAAGATGCCCCAATTACTTATGCTTAGAAACCTGTAGTTCATACAGTCATCTGCTCATATTACCCCACCTCTTTGATAGTGAGTGTGCTAATTTTCTCTTCTCTAGGAAATATAATAGCTTCCAGATTTCCATCAAAATGTTTCATGCTTCATACCCTATTTTAATATTTGTCTCATTTTTACAAATTCAAATCCATGTTGCTAATGTTATGAGGATCAAGGAATGGAGGAGGTAGGTGGGAAGGTTAGGGGACAAAAAAAGAAAAAAAAGAATTAAGGTGTGTTATGTGCAGGTACTGACTCCCAATGATAAATTTAATCATTATACACTGCAAACGTGTACGAATAAAAAATGATAGAAAAAAGAACCAAATAACATTTCTAATTATTTCCTCCTTTACCTTGATTTATTAATCTATTTTGTTTAACAATAAAGGCTTGAAATTATATTATCTAAATTCTTTTTATAAATTTGTCTGGCACACTTTGCATCAAAAAGCATTCTCTGCTTCATGACAGGTTGTAGCTGGGTGTAGTGGTGCTTGTCTGTAATCCCAGCACTTAAAAGGCTGAGGCAGTATGATCATTACAAGCTCGAGATCAACCTGGGCTACAAAGTGAGCTTAAGGCCAGCCTGAGCTGCATAGCAAAACTCTGTCTCAAAAGACAACAAATCATGCCAGCACCAAAATGTCAATATATCTTCCCTACCTTCCTTATACTTATTTAATCTTAAGATCATACATGGTGATACATTTTAAAGATAACATGACAAATTCAAAAGATGAACTAGACTACTTCATGCATATTAAATCAAAGTTATTGCCATGTTTATTGTCTTTTAACTCAGAACTACAAATAAATAAAAGAAGAACATTACATAAGACTTGGATATTCAGATATATCTCCCCATGTTCCAGAGTGATGCAAAATACATCATTTATTAGCACAACGAAGGTTCAAGGTATAGCACATCTCAATTTAAGCAATTTCCTTGTCATCTAGCTCCTTGAAGGATGATGTCATCTATCTCCTTCACCTCCATGCTACTCAGGAACATTTCAGATGCATAGTCAATTCAGATCAATTCCAGAAATTTATCCTGAATTGATGAATATTCAACTAATATTGCAAGACTGTCTAAGTGTCTTATCTTCAGGGGACTTTCAACCACTATGAAAAGACCACTGCAAGCCTACACCCAGTAAGCCTCCCTTTCTGAAAATATACAATAGCTGAGATTTTGAAAAGAATTATAAGAAAATTATGTACTGCTACATTGTTGATTGCACAGCTATTCCAAATGGAACATGTGTGCCATATGTATAGGAAAATACACTTATTTGATTTACACAAGTAATACAAAATAGATTACTCTTATGAATAACACAAAATTACAGAAAGATAGTTTATCAAAAAGGCAATAACAGTTTTAAAGAAACGAATATTTGGTTTTAGGTGTGTGTGAAGTCAAAAAGTGTACTAAAAGGTGTACATCGCTGAAAGTTACCCACAAATCACAGATAATGTTTAAAGGATGATACCTACAGTAACATAATATATTTTAAAACAAATTTTATTATGAAAATAAGGAATCTGAAGACCATACAAACAAATTGACATTTTCCAATAATGTTTATATGACAAACAGCTTTAAATAATTAAAGATATGGTATACCTAAGTCTTTAGAGAAAATGTTTAGCAACCTCTTGTAATAATGGACTTGACAAAAGCCAAAATGCTCACCAAATACTGCAAAAAAAAGGCAACTTTTTTATTCCTTGACAACGTAAGCTTGATTCTCTTTATATGATTTTTTTCTGAGTAAATATGTTGGAAAAATCAATTTGTGGGAATATAATCATTTTACTAAAAGAAGAATTGAACCATCTAGGTTTACATAATAAGAGTAAAATATACAACTGTGTCAGTCAGTTTTAAAGTATTAACTCATTGCACCCTCAAGGACATTATCAATTAAATATAAATGATAACAAATTATTTATATACTTGCATAATACAAATATATATTAAGTTATATTTAAGTAGGCTCATTAAAGTAAAAAATGATCATATATATGTCAGCTTTAATTAGAGATATTTCTCAGTATATATTTCTCACTCTTTCTCAGTAAGATTACCAATTACAGCCTACCATTTTGAAAGGTCCTCACAAATATTAAAAGTAGTTTGGAAGGTAAAATGTTCAGATAGAGTAGAGTATTTTTTTTCTAAATAAGGCAGCATAATCTTTCTAAGAAATGGATAAAGCTACCTTTCACAGGACCCATGACCAGAAAATCTTCAATGACACTGGAGCCAAACTAAAAAGCTGTGTCCCTTCAGAGCCCAAGACCACCCTCAGTGCTAGCTCCCTGGTGAAATGTCAGAGTGATTGACAATAAAACAAACTTGTCTTTTGTCATTATACGTTAAAAAATAAAGAGTGAAATGTGTTTGACAACTATTTATTTCTTTATTATTCTTCTCAAGGCTCCTATAACCTCTTTATTCCTGAGACTATATATAAAAGGATTTAACAAGGGAATTACTACGGTGTAAAATAAAGAGTACATTTTTTCAGCCTCCTAAGAGCTGGGAAGGATTTTTTTTTTTTTTGGCTGACTGAGTCTCCCTCAGGGCAGATCTGGTAAGGTACATCAAGGTGAAGATCTAACCACAGTCCCCTGTGCCTGACTGGGTTTGCCCAAGCAGGTGCTTAAACAACTGAGCTAACCAGCAAGCCCTCCTTTAAATTGAAGAAGGATTTTTTTTTTTTTGGCTAGTTCAGGCTGTCTTAAGGGCCATTCTGCTGTGGCTTGAGGAACTGGGGATTGAACCATAGTTATTTTTCTATTATGAATTTTTACCTCTTATGTACATAGTGAAATGAATTTTCTGAATTGTTATATGCCTTTCTTCTATGTGATTTTTTATACATTGCAATACATAATAGGTATGTTTTACACTTTTTTTGTATCTATAATGTTTATTTACATTATTGTGTATTAAATTGTGAGAAAATATCAGTAGTGTGAAACAGGAGCCTAACTTGATTTCTAGATATGTAATCAATAATGTCAGCACAATCCATTAAATAAGTGTCTTTTTAAAGTTGAGTTGAACCGTTACATTTGCTTACATCAATTTCTGTACACATTGGAATCTATTTCAAACTTGTATTTTTCCTGCCTCAGTCTTCCAGATTGCTGAGACTGTGGCTTTGTGCCACCATGCTCACCTAATTTTTTTTTTTTTTTTATTTTAGGCAAGGGTCTACAGGGTGGTCCTTGCGCCTGCCAGGGAAGGGCTTACTCCACTGAGCCATCTCCCTGGCCCCACTTGTATCTTTTTTGATGATACTAGAGATGGAACATGGA
>NW_004524657.1:4823757-4831842 GCF_000260255.1 Octodon degus
GGCAAGGGTCTACAGGGTGTTCAGGGTCTCACTACTAGATCAGACTTGTAGACCCTGAACACCCTGTAGACCCTTGCCTAAAATACAAAAAAAAAAAAAAAATTAGGTGAGCATGGTGGCACAAAGCCACAGTCTCAGCAATCTGGAAGACTGAGGCAGGAAAAATACAAGTTTGAGCCCAATCTGTGCAATTAAGTGACTTAAAGAGAACCTGTCTTATAATCAAATAATAAATAAATAAATAAATAAATATTTAAAGGTCTCAGTGGAAAGGCCGTGGTTTCAATCTCCAGTATCACCAATAAAAACCTATTGAAAATACATACGAAGACAATAAAAAGCATATATGAATTAAGAAAAACATCATGCCACAACGATATATGTGCACTCATGTTTATAGTAGCACAATTTGTCATAGCCTAATGTTGGAAACAACCCTAATGCCCATCAAATGAGGAATGGATAAGAAAGATATGGTATTTTGATACAACGGAGTATTACTCAGCTATACAGATAAACTTGAGGCTTTTATAGGTAAATGGATGCAAGTAGAGACCGTATTCATATGTGAAATAAATCAGATCTACATGTATAAACATCATATTACCTTGCTAGTGTGAGAACCTGAAAGAATAAATAAAATCCAAAAGGTATAATAGCTATTGTCAAAGAGAAAGAAAGTTTTCAAGAAAGAACAATTTGGATGAACGAAATGAGAAAAGAAAGATAGAAGGAAGGGGGAAATATATATTTGTGTGTATAATATATATATATATAATATCTATATCATATATATATGAGCTAAGATAAGTGTACTACTAATTTCTGTTGGTTTATTTATTGAAAAGACAGCCAGCAAGATAGCTCAGAGTTCTAAAGTGCCTGCCTAGGCAAGCTTAAGAAAAGTGCAGGGACCATGGTTCAATCCCAGTACCACATGCTGTGGCAGCCCTGCCCTGAGGGCAGGCTAAGCTGGCCACAAAATAGTAATAATAATAATAATAATAGTAATAATAATAATAATAATAATAAAACATTGACTGAAAGGAACAGTTAATGCTCAATTATTTGATTAATTTTTCATGCCTGTATTTGGCAATCTGAGCAATTAGTTTGAAGATAACAATATGCAATATAACAACCATTGTTAATGTCCTATCATTTGTTTTGAAATTCTGTATCATTTTAATTGTTCTTTATTTTTTAGTCTTTTTAAAATAAAAAAGAATATGAATAAATAACTTTAGC
Organism: Octodon degus; assembly: GCF_000260255.1. Taxonomy (NCBI): domain Eukaryota; kingdom Metazoa; phylum Chordata; class Mammalia; order Rodentia; family Octodontidae; genus Octodon; species Octodon degus. The sequence goes on from NW_004524657.1 coordinate 4,825,006, forward strand.
AATGAACAAACTGCAGTGACCAATAAACGAAATGAAAGATGCTCAACTTTCCATATACATATTTAAATACATACATATACACATATGTGTATATATAATATATATTCATGTGTATGCATATGTATATTTCTGAGCAAAAGAGAAAGAGAGTTACCTTTTCATATGTAGAATTAGTAGAAATTTTAATGTATAAGAAATAGGCAACAGATCTGAGAAATGTGGCTCTGAAATATTAAATGTGAAAGTATATACAGTAGGTTTTTGAAAGCAATTTTATAAAATCACATTTTTGAAAAGTATATACACTCTTTGGTTTACTATTTTATGTATGCTGTCGAAGTAAAAGCACTGCATTTTAAAATTGCTAAAAGACGGATCTGGAAAAAAAAAAACATAAAACACAAAATTAATCACAGTGTCAAAGACCAAACTCATGCATGGTGAAATGTCTGGGTAAATCACAATACAGTTATAATTTGGAATAAAATGCAGTCATGCAAAAAGAGCTGTATCAACTGGATTGGAAATTACTATAGTGTATAACATCTGAGAAGGATAAAAAGAGCTAAAAACTAATTGTGATATCATCAATACAATATCTTTAAAATATTTCTTTTGCATGGAGAACATGTGAATAATAGAGACTAAATTCATAACTCATTTTTTGTATGAGAGTAAGAATGATGAAAGTGAAAGAGAAGAAACATAAAAAATGAATTCCATACAAAAAGGATCTTATGATATGTGATCCCTTTCACATACATTTCATTTCTACGCATGTGTGTGAGTATACAGAGAGACATACATATGAGTTCTGTGAGAGAATGGTCTTTAGCTAGTAGAGGAAAAATGAAATAAACTGTGCAACATTGTTGCCGACATCTTAGAGAGGTTTTGATACTAAAAAGTTATAAAGTAAAATTGAAAAATAATCACATTTAAATTTGTGTGTAAAAATCAGTTAGACTTAAAACTAAACCAGAAGAACTATGATACTCTTGGCATATTATGAATGGAGAACATTTTTGAGCCCTAAGAATACATGAAATTTTTTTTATTCCAAATTTATATATAATTTTCTGAGGTAGAGACTCTAATAGACTAACAGGCTTTTTTTTTTTTTTTTTTTTTGTGGAACTGGGGATTGAACTCAGGCCCTTGCACTTGTGCTTGCCAGGGCAGCACTTATTCCACTGAGCCATCTGCCCGGCCCCCAGGCTAATAGGCTTTTAAAATGTTTCTTCAACAATATGATTAAGCGCTTTCTGTATATGGTATTTGGTGTCCCTATTATGAATATACTATATGAATGAATTGAGATTTTTCTTCATTTATATATGCTTCCTAAAATAACTCCAAAAAGAAATTTTCAGTAATTTTTATTAAATGTTGTTAAAGAAACATGAATTGTAATATTTGCCATACAAAACCTTTGTCATAATTTTATAGTTATATCTTTCAATATTTAGAGAACATAAAATTATGACAAAATATTAGGACAATTGAGTTCATTTAATTATAAAATATAAATTTTGGAATTCTAAATTTAAAGCTCTAAAATACACTATTTTTCTAGAAAAATATCAGCATAAGAAATGATTGTGATATGTTTGTTTATTTTCACTGAAAAGCAATGAAGAACTAATGAATTTTAGAGTGCTGACTTTTAAATATGCACTCAGAGAAATCTAGCAAAACAGGAAAATATTAATTAAAAATTATGGCTCATAATATATTTACCTGGATAAATTCACCCAAGTTTCTTTATACTTCAAATAATAGAATCATTCATATTTCTAGTTTCAGATCTTGTATGTAATTCTTCTAAGAATAAGTATCCTTCATGAATTCATACATTGAGTTACATAATACATGTGGAAACCAAAGGAAGCTATTGAAATTATTTTCTATATTCCAAATATTAGTTCTCTATCCAAGGAAGAGCTGACAAATTTTTCCCCATTCCATAGGTTGTCTTTTCATTCTGTTGGCTGCTCCCTTTGCTGTGTAGAAACTTTTTAATTTGATGTGATCCCATTTGTTGATTCTTGATGTTATTTCTATCAATTGCCATCCTTTTTAGAAAATCTTTGCCTACACTTTAAGGTTTTTACCTATCTTATCTTTTCCCACAAAAGAAAGGAAAAATTTGCATCCATTGTAGGAAAATGGAAGGACCTTTGGACTATAACACAAGCTTAAATTTTTCAAGAATTATTTTATAGGAGAAACACAAAATATGAATAAAGAGCAAAATAAGGTTGATAATAGGAAATGGGAACATAGATATTTCATAAAAGGGAAGGAGATCAATAGATGGCTGGAAGAGAGAAGGAGAACAGGGGAAGGGAATGAAAAAGAAATAAGATGTGCTATGTCCATGTAAAACTCACTGAGAGGAGTATAATTTTCATATACCACAAACATGCACCCATAAAAATAAAAATTAAAAAGGTATAGTCATAAAGTAAAGTTTTAAAATTAAGAAAAAAGGAAACTGACCCTAGCCCCTACACTTTTTTTTGCAGAACCAGGGACTGAAATCAGGCCCTTGTGCTTGCCAGGCAACCGCTTATTCTACTGAGCTATCTCCCCGGCACCCCCTATACTCTTGAAGACATGAAATTAAAGAACTTTTATTCTTCTTGGCTACAAAATCCTTAACCCAGAATTTCTCATTCTGAAAAATTATATATAAATGAGCTTAGAGCAGTGTAGCTTTTTCTTATTTAAGAATTTTTTCACTTTATGAAATAAACAAAACATACTGAATTGTTATTACTATTACCTGTTTTCCATTGTGTATTATTCTATGAATCAGTAGAAAATTTCCCAATAATCATCTTACTACCTCAATAAGATGCTAATCGAAATGTACAAATGCTAGTGAGTATTTCCTACTGTTTGCCCAAATTTTCATTGCTGATTGTTTCACTTTACTGTCTAGGGTTTTAATAAATATCTTACTTAGATACCTTGATCTCTGACAGCTGAGTCACTAAGCAATAGTAATGAAAATTATGAAAAGTCTCTGCATTCTTGCCAAATTCCTATAAAACTCTGGAAAACTGGAAATACTCTTGTTTTCTGCAAGTAACATGAAAGACATAGAACAACTCAGAATTATATGTATACCGATTTTCCTTGGAAATTCCAAACTATGGGAAGATAGCATATCTTTCTTCTATTGCAAAGCAAGTCTTTAAAAACTTGAAATTCCCTTAATGATTCCAAGAGATTTCCAATAGGAATTGGGCATGGTTCTACTGGGTATTGTGAGCTAATCATCAAATCCTCCACACAACTATTTTTAACAATTAAAACTATACAGTGTCCTTGGGGCTCACTTTAGGGGCTTGTTTATAAAATAACACCAAGTAGAATGTAAAATGAAGCTGTTTTCCTTAATTGTACACAACTCAACTATCTAATTGGCCTGATTTTTATTTGGAAACCATATAGTTTATACCATATAGTTAATATGTCTGAACCTAAGATTAAGTTTTGGCCCTGGTCTATGCCCAATCTGTTTTATCCCAGTGTTCCCTATCTCTGAGACAGAATCATCAAATAAGTAGATATGCAAGTCAAAAACCAGGGACACATTTTTACCTACCCTCATCACAACTATTGTTTCAACCATTGAAAGCTTCACTACATTTTCTATCCTAAAGCTGTCTTATATCCCAAAATCACTTTCCATTCTCCAGTTAATCTCAACATCCAAGAATTATTTGTCTTTTGCCTAGGCTTATTAAGTTACCTCCTAACTGTACTTTACTTGATAAAAGTGATCCATCCAATTTATTTCCATACTATTATAGATGGCAAAGATGTGCAGAAATATTATAGGCAATCAGATAGGGCTGAGCCCTTGAGAGGACCAGAACAAAAGTGAAACACATCTCAACTGTGGCCAGAAACACATCTGTTGGAGGCCAGGACTCAGAATAAAAACAAAATGTCCAGGCTTATAAATTGTCTTCAAAGGACAAACACCAAGCATAATGAAGCCTAAGTAGGCAGCAGTCACATTAGTGGCTGATAAGGACCTGCAGACACATCATTTCCAGGAAAGATTTTGTTATTTTTGTGCACCCTTGTTGTGAGACTTGTTTGCACATTGGATCACTATTACCTAAGCAACTATACTTGAATCCTTATTGCTTAGTCATAGCTGTAACCCACGTTCTATCCATGTCAGTATTTCTCTGTAAAATTTTCCTGTAAAGTGGGGTCCTCAGCAGCACATTCTGGCTCTCCCTGTCTCTCAGGAGCTATATCTGTCTCTCAATAAATAGCTTCCTGTTCTTAAACTATACTGTTGCTGAAAGTCATTCTTCAATTTTTTAGAGAACACAAATTTGGTGTATCAGACACCTAACAGGTTGGAAGTTCTCATATATTCAGACCTCATTTCCTGTATCACATCCTGTTTCACTAACACCAGACTAAACTTTACAGAATGTGCATATGTTCCCACCTCATACATATTGTTCCCACTTAAAATATAATTAAATTCTCATTGCATGTAAAATAACAACTAAAATTCTTTCTTATTATTTTTTATTTTAAGAAAATAGAAATAGATAAGACATTAGAAATGATATGTAATTTCCAAAACGCAAACAAGATGATAGGTATTCAATAATAGTTGGGGCTGGCCAGATAGCTTAGTGGACTAAAGCACCTGCTTCAGCAGAGCACAGTGGCCAGGGTTCAATCCCCAGTGTACTCTGCAAGCCCTGCCCCCAGGGCCCGCTGAGATGGTGATGGAGACTGGGTGCCTGTAATCCCGGCACTTGGAAGGCTAAAAGCAGGAGGATCACTACAAGTATGATCTATGTAGTGAGACCCTATACACCCTGTAGACCCTGACCTAAATTAAAAAAAAAATCACAGTGGTTGTTATATTGCACATTAAATAACTAAAATTCTTAAGTTTGATATTATTGTCTCTATACTGAGAAAAGACTCAATAATTAACCATACACAGTCAACAGGTTTGCCTTTGCATCTGTACCTGTATTTGATCATAATATATATCATTAACCACATTAATGTGTATTAACATAATATCAATTTAATTCTCCTTCATATAAAACATAAAACCATGGTCCTAAGTGAACACTCTTTAGCCCACTGAAAATTCGAAGTCGTTTTGTCTTGCTACACGTTTTCCACACATAACCTTTAGTCTATTTGATGGGAGCAAGCTAGAAAGTAAAAGTCTCTTTCTGAATATGAAGTGCTGATGAGCCAGAAATGGAAGTAGTATACATCACTCAATTCAAAACTAAATCATCTGACCACAATTACCCACAAAGTTCTGTGTCTAGGGAGAAAGCAAACTGGACCTAGTGACCAGCTGAAAGTTTCTTCCACTGTGTTTCCTCTGATTGTTGCTTTCCCCTCATTCTCACAGATCAAACATTCTCAAATTCTCCTCAAAGGAGTCAAATTCAATTTCCTTAAGCCCCTAACAATGCAAAACTAACATCTATAAGTGAAATTCTGTTCTAGCCAATGAATCTTCTGGTTGTTCATTATCTAAAGACAAAGAATCTTATTTTTGCCTTGTATTTTGATTTACCACATTCCAGGAACATTTTCTGAATCACTTACCTGTCATGTGAAATAAGGAGCATGTGAACTTTACAAAAGGATTCAAAGTACTTAGCTGCACAGTAATATGAATCTTGTAAGGCATAGACTACAGATCTTCAAAGTATTCAGAAAAGAACAGTTTCTTCTGGGAAAGAGCAAGGCAGCATAATACTAGGGGGAAAAATGAGTGCATAAATTCTTGCTCCCTGGGTGACTACAAAATCCTTCTGGTCTTCAATCATGATCTTTACTGACACATTTTCCAGATAACCACATATACCAAATTGAAGAGAATAGCAAGTTCTATTAAGAGGAGTGCATCTGCCAGAAATTCAGTGCAGTGAACTGTGCTTCATCTACCATTTTAACTGTAACCATAATGTATACAGCTTTTCTAGAGATGGCAAGGGAAATACATATATATATATTATGATTTTTTGAGACAATACACATATTCTTGAAATTTCCACCATTTTAATATATTTTTCCATAATTTTATTGAGAAACAAATAGAAATGAGACACTTTCAAACCAAATTGGTAGGAGAGTTTCAATAATTAACACATTGTATACATTCTTCCTAGTGGTTAATCACTGTACATGATGCAGACATGATATCTTGTTTACAAACTCCATTAGAACAAATCCCTCTATTCATTAAGACAATGTAACTATATAACTATCCTAACCACTTTGAATACACAGATACAAAAGGGACATTCATCTGTATCCCCTTTTCTTGTTAAGTTCTGTTATTTGAATATTATAGGTGTGTAACCTCAGTAAAATATTCTAAAAGAGTCCAGTAGCCCATAATAGTATTGGGTCTTCCACTTGACTGGCAATGTCAGAAATTGTTGACCTGAGTCCCCCATAGTTCAACATAATAGCATGGCTTTACTTCTCATATTTCATTTTTATACTTTTCTGCTGGATGGTTAAGAGCAAGGTAAAGCAAGACCTATGCAACAAGAGTACTAGCTTTTGGGTCTGATAAGGTCAGTGAAACCCCCTTAGTATTTATCCTGAGATTCTGTACCTCAGATTGTAGAAACTTTGTCAGTGTCAGCCATGTGGATGAGTCACGGCCAATGCTTGGCCAATGTGCTCTCTGTAAAAGCTGAGAGAATGTTTTCTCTCCATGTGACTCTCCTTGAGCAAATTCTACATCATCGATCACTTTCCTCTTTGGCCCCATAATCTCCTTGATCAGAAAATTTGGGACACTAC
>NW_004524657.1:4832858-4838154 GCF_000260255.1 Octodon degus
CTATCACAAATTATGCTGCTATAAACATAGGTACACATATATCCCTATGATATGATGTTTTCAGATCCTCTGGGAAAATTCCCAGTAGAGGAATAGCTGATTTAAACGGATTTCCAGTCCAACTTTTCTAAGGAGTCTCCACACTGATTTCCATAACGGTGCACCAGTCTACATTCCCACCAGCAGTGAGAAGGGTTCCTTTTTCCCCACAGCCTCTCCAACATTTGTTGTTGCGTAATTTCTTTATGATAGCCATTCTTTCTGGGGTGAGATGATATCTCAATGTTGTTTTAATTTGCATTTCGCGGATGGGTAGTGATGTGGGGCATTTTTTCATATATTTACTTGCTTCTTTAATTTCATCCTCTGAGAAGCTTGTGTTCATCTTGGATGCCCATTTCAGAATTGAGACCATTTTGATATTTAAGTCTGAAATTGTCACTAATTTGTGACACTGTGCCAAAATAATAATGTATAATATTTTGTGCTAACACATAAATTATTTAATTGATGTAAGCTGCAATGATTCACAATTTTAATAAGAATTATTTAGAAACATACTTGGACAGAAGTGCTTATTCTAACAAAGATTGTGTGCCTCTGGGTCTGCAGAGTTACAGGAATTTGTAAGTCCTTTAAACATTAGAGGATATTATGAGCTATGACTACCTTTATTTCATCTACTTTTATCAGCCAAATCTAAAAGAATTGGACTAATTAAAAATTCTAGGGCCAGTGAGATAGCTCAGTGTATCCATTCATCAGTTAATGGGCATTAGGACTATTTCCAAGATTTAACCATTACAAATTGTGGTGTTATAAACATGGAAATGTCTATATCTCTGTGGGATGATGCTTTTAATTCTTTCATGAAGAAAGCAAGAAAGAGAATAGTTAGGTCAAATGGAACATCAAGTTTAGTTTTTTGAGGTATTTCCATAATAATTTCCACAGTGGTTGCACCAGTTTATACTCTGCCAATAATGGAAAAGGAACCATCAGCACCAGCAGCATTTGTTATTGTTCAATTTCTTGACACTAGCTATTCCTTCTGTCATGAGATGGAATCTTCGTGTTGTTTTAATTTGCATCTCTTGAATAAGCAGTGGTGTTGAACATTTTTTCATATGTTCTTCTGTTATTTGGGTTTTTTATCTTATTTTATTTGTGTGTGTGTGTGTGTGTGTGTGTGTGTGTGTGTGTGTGTGTGTGTCCAGCTCAGCCCGCCTGGGGATGGGGCTGGCTGGCATGTGGTGCTGGGGGATTGAACTGCGGTCCATGTGCTTCGTTAAGCTTGTTCTAAGTAGGTGCTTTAGACCACTGAGCCATCTCACCAGCCCCCTCTTCTGTTATTTGTACTTCCTCATCAGAAAAGTGTCTATTCTTTCAGATGCTCACATTTGGATTAAGTTTTTAAATTTCGAGTGTGTGACTTTTTGAGTTCTTTGCATATTCTAGATAATAGCCCTTTTTATGAGGAAGAGCTGGAAAAAATTTTTCTCCATTTTATGTGTTGTCCCTTCACTTTGTACATAGATTATTTTACTGTGCAAAAGGCTTTAATTATGATGAGAATCCAGATGTTTATTCTTTGTAGTATTTCCTATGCAATCGAAGTTTTATTCATAAAGTCTTTGGCTACACCAACGTCTTCAAGAGTTCTACCTACTCTGTCACCCAGCAGATTAAGTGTCTCTGCTTTAGTATTTAGATCTTTGATCCATTTTCATTTAGTTTAGTGTATGGTGAAAGATTTGGGTCTAGTTTTAATCTTTGGCATGTGGAGAGCCAGTTTTTCCAGCACTGTTGACCAAAGGGACTGTCTTTCTTCCAGTGAACATGTTTGGCCTCTTTATCAAAGGTAAGGTGGCTAAGTATGTTTGGAGTTCTTTCTGCATAAATTGTTCCACTGGTCTTTAGGTCTTTTTATTGCCAGTACCATACTTTTTTTCTTTAAATTTTTTATAATGTATTTAGTACAGCAACTACAGGGTCTCACTACACAGATCAGATTCCTAGTGATCCTCCTGAGCCTCCTATTTTCAGCCTCCCCAGCACTGGGATTACAGTGCTCATGCCACCACACGCAGTCTCATTCACTGTCTCAGAGTGCCTGGGGGTGGGAGGTGGGTGAGGCTGGCATGGCAGGCCGGGTATGAAAACCCTGGCCCCTGCATCTGCCTAAGCAGGCCCTTTAATCTGCTGAGCTATCTGGCCGGCCCATCATACTCTTTTCATCACAGTGTATTTGTAGTATAATTTCAAGTCAGGGATTGAGATGCCTCGTGCTTGCCATTGTTGGCCAGAATTTCGTTATGCTAGATTTCTCTGGTTCCAAATGAATTTTAAGAGTATTTTTTCCTAGTTCTGTGAGGTTTATTATTGATATTTTGACTGGGATTACATTAAAACTGTATTATAGTTTTGTATACACATTGAGACCATACTCTTAAGTGAAATAAATTGGACACACATGTTTAAATATCATATTGTTTTCTTGTATGAAGAGGCTGGGGAGATAGCCCACCAGCTTAAGTGCCTGTCTGGTAAGCACAAGGACCCAAGCTCAATCTCTCCTACAACATGCAGTGTTGGCCCCTGAACTCCAGTTGTATGCTGCTGGCCTCAAAACAGGGTGTGGTGGCACATGCCTGTAATCCCAGTGCTAAGGAGTCTGAGACAAGAGGATCACTATGAGTCTAAGCTGCATAGTGAGACCCTGTATCAAAACAATAAAAAAAAGAATGCACAAATTTCTGGTATGAAGAACCAAAAGGGTAAATATGGATCAAAATGAATATCAAATATATATTAGGAACTAGTGATAATTAGTCAAGTGGGAAGGGAAGCAAGGCAGGGGCTTGGGGAAGGAAAACAAAAAGAAAACAGAAGAAAAGGAACCAAAACATTTCTAGATAAGAATGGAAAGAGGAGGGAAGAGAATAAGAGAAGTAAAGAATCCAAGATTTATATACAGGAGCAAATTCCCTATGATGAATGTGATCATTATGTATATCTCAAGTATAACAATAAAATTAAGTAACTAAAAAAAGAAAATTATGTGAAACTTCATAAAGTAATTGAAAATAGAACCAACATACAACTCAGTAAACCTTCTTTTAACTACATATCAAAAAGAAATGAAACCATTACCTCATGGAGTATCTCCACCTCTACATTTAATTCAGCATTAAGCTCAAACCAAAATTGCAGAAACAACTTTAATGTCAACCAACAAGCAAAAAATAAATGAAAATGTCATGTGCATGTATACAATGGAACTGTACTTAGACCTAGCAACAAAAAGATGTGATATCTTATAAAACATAAAAGATAAAAATAGCACCTCGGTTCACGTATTTCATTATTTCCACTATTCTGGACACAAACTGAGTTGAGCTAGAACTAACTTAAGTTCAATTGTTATGCTCAGTGTTGACCTTATGGGACAATTTGATTCAGTTCTAGCCTAGTTTGGATTGGAACCAGAATCCTGGACAGAATTGAGCTCATGAGCCAAGGTTCCACTGAATGTAGGACCTCATGCCTAGTAAAATAATACACGAACTCTGTTCTCTAATGCTAGCAAAGCAAGTTTAGAAACATCTATTTATTAGATGGCCTCTACTTCAATCTGGTAAAAGCCATTTATGAAAACCCAACAGCTAACATCATCCTAAATGGGGAAAAACTGAAATCTTTGCTCTTAGATCTGCTACAAGACAAGGATGTCCTCTATCACTACTCCTATTCAATATAGATCTGGAATCATTAGCTACAGCCATTAGACAAGAGAAAGAAATAAAAGGAATAAGAATAGGCAAAGAATAAGTTAAATTATCTTTATTTGCAGATGACATAATACTTTACTTAGAAGACCCAAAAAACTCCACCAAAAAGCTACTAGAATTAATACAGAAATTCAGTAGCATAGCAGGTTATAAAGTCAATACCCAAAAGTCAATAGCATTCCTCTACACAGACAACAAACACACTGAGAGGGAAATTATAGAAACAATACCTTTTACAATAGCACTGAGGAAAATGAAATATCTTGGAATTAATCTGAATAAAGAAGTCAAAGATCTATTCAAGGAAAATTACAGTACTCTGAAAAAATATATCACAGAGGATTTCAGAAAATGGAAAGATATTCCATGCTCCTGGATAGGAAGAACCAACATTGTGAAGATGGCCATACTCCCAAAATTGCTGTACAGATTTAATACAATCTCTATCAGACTACAATAGACATACCGCACAGACATAGAAAAATCATTCCTAAAATTTATCTGGAACCGAAAAAGACCTAGAATAGAAAAGGCAATTCTGGGCAATAAAGACAAGGCAGGAGGTATTACAATTCCTGAATTGAAATTATACAACAGGCTACTGTGATAAAATGAGCATGGTACTGGCATCAAAATAGACCTGAGGATCAATGGAATAGATTAGAAGACACTGAAGCCCCTACAAACACATTCAGCCACCTTATCTTTGACAAAGGGGACAAAGATACTCACTGGAAGAAACATAGCCTCTTTGACAAATGGTGATGGAAAAACTGGCTCTCTACATACCGAAAACTCAAACTTGACCCAGGTCTATCACCATGCACTAAACTAAAGTCAAAATGCATTAAAGATCTAAACATTAAAGCCGAGACACTAAATCTCCTGCAAGAGAAAGTAGGAGGAACTCTTGAAGACATAGGAGTAGGCAAAGAGTTCATGGACAGAAATCAAATTGCATGGGAAACAGTTCAAAGAATTAACAGCTGGGACCTGCTCTTACTGAGAGGATTTTTCACGTCAAAAGAAATTACCAACAAAGTGAAGAGACAACCCACAAATTTGGAAAAAATCATGAAAAATAACTACTCAGACAAAAGTCTGCTCTCTAGAATCTATAAAGAACTAAAAAACACTAGGGACCCAAAATTTAAAGACCCAATCCAGAAATGGGCATCCGAGATGAACACACACTTCTCAGAGGAAGAAACTAAACAAGTGAATAAATATATGAAAAAAAAAATGATCCACATCACTAACCATTCATGAAATGCAAATTAAAACCACATTGAGATATCATCTCACACCAGAAAGAATGGTTATCATAAATAAATCACGCAACAACAAATGTTGGAGAGGCTGGGGGAAAAAGGAATCCTTCTCCACTGCTGGTGGGAGTGTAGACTGGTGCAACTGTTATGGAAATCAGTGTGGAGACTCCTTAGAAAAGTTGGTCTGGAAATCCCCTTTAAACCAGCTATTCCTCTACTGGGAATTTTCCCAGA
>NW_004524657.1:4839984-4841054 GCF_000260255.1 Octodon degus
TGTTTGTAAATAGGATCACAAGTCCGCATCTTGTACAGCAATTAACCACTAAGAAGAATATATGCAGTGTATTATTTGTTGAAACTGTACTTCTGATTTGATTTGAAACTGTCTTATTGCTATCTGTTTATCAATAAAATTTTGAAAAATAAAATAAAATAAAAAATAAAAAAATAACTGAGAAGAGCAAGATGAGGGAGGAACAGTTCATTTTTGTTCATGGATTTAGAGATTTCAGGCCATTTTAGCTGGCTCTAGGACTATGGGCCTGTGGTGTGAAGGGACATCATGATACTATGTGACTGATTGTTCAATGACTGGTTGACTGATTGTCAATTTGAGAAGCTTAGAAACTTAACTAAATTGATCCAAAAATTCTATGCCCTAGGGTGTTGAGAACCCACCCTAGGAAGGGTTATTTTCACCCTATGGTATAGAGGATCTTATTGCTAAGGCGCCTCATCACCTGGAAGGTTTAAAGGGGAAATGAGAAAGGATAGATCTGCTTCTGTTCTTCAGAGGAGCTCTAGTCTTTACCTTCAGCTTGGATATCCTCCTGCTTCCACATCAATTCCCTCAGCATTCCAGCACAGTCTTCAGCCTTCTGCTACACACCCATCTGCCTTGTGAAATGGACCTGCATGAGACACTACAGAGAACTCCGGCTTGTTGACTGAAACCTTCAGTATCCACATGTAGACACCCTCTGTGTGCTTCCTTATCTGACCCTCTGGGTAACCATTGTAAGCTAACTTTTAATTTGTTATACACTTGTGAATTTTGTGTTATGTCTGTTTTTCTAGTAAACATTGACTGCTATAAAAAAAGGACTCAAAAGAAGAAATATAAATATAAAGATACAATACAAATAAAAGGAAAGCAGGATCTCAAGGACTTAACTAATCAAGAGAGGGAAAGGAGAAGAGCTAGGAAATATGACAATGTCAAGCCATACAGTTATATGTAGAAGATGAGCAAGGCAAAGATCCTGAGAATATTCAGAAGATTTTTTTAATCTAGCAGATATTTGGAAAGATTCTCACCCTGACTAACTATATATACTGATACCT
>NW_004524657.1:4861140-4869062 GCF_000260255.1 Octodon degus
TGAGATTTTGTACCATTGTTTTTATTTTTTTTCTTTAAAGTAAAAATAACTGATGTCATAGAAAAAAAAAAGAACATCAGTTTAAGAGAGTTTATATATATGTAACACATCTGGAAATAAAAGAGTGTATTTGTTACAAAGACCTAGTAATTTGCTGACTTAAGCTTGATCTTTGAACATGAATTCAAAATAATAAATAATTGAAATCTTCCTTTAAAGTCATTATCAACTATTTTGGTGATTATAATTAAGCATTACTAAGAAGCAAATTTACCTTAAATTTTTATTCCTTTATTTAACAATATATAAACTTTTTATCATGTGCAAAATACATGAACTCTACTATGCGCAAAACACAAGACCAGATTTTGGTTTTTGGAAACAGAGTCTCACTCATGTTGGCCTTGAACTCACTGTGTAGCATAGGCTGGCTCAAACTGTCAGCAATCTTCTTGCCTCAGCTTCCTAAGTGCTGAGCTTATATGATATATTTTGAAAACAGTGTTATGGTTCATGTCTAGTTGTCCCTTCAAAGCCTCATGCAGTTATGGGGCAGACTTCTAGAGTTTGTAATTAATTCCTGATCCAGAGCTGGGATCATACGTGTAAATGCTGCTGGGATTATGGGTGTGAGTACTACACCCTGACTAGGGCAGACAAGTTGAATGCAACATAAGAGAGACAGTCTTCTCTGCTGCCATTGGTGCTGCTACTCCCCCCATTTGCTCCTGCTCTCTGCCACTGCCATGAATGGCTACCCTCTGCCATGTGCCACTCTGCTTAGAAGCCAGCCAGCTGAGCATGGACTGAAACCTCCACTAACTGTGAGCTCAATAAACCATTCCTTCCTTCATTTTGGGTGTTGGGTATTTTGTCCCAGAAATAAGAGAACAGTAACTGAGACAGAATTAAAATACAATTTTGAAAGTTTCTCTGAAAAATACTAATTTCTTTATCACATTTCTCAGTGTACTCAAAACTTGTTTGTTTCTCAGGCCACAAATAAACGGGTTTAGTGTGGGAATCATAATGGTATAGAACAGCAAAAACATTTTATCCTGATATTTATCTGTATCAGTCCCTGGGCCCAGATACATGATGAAGTAAGAGCCATAAAACAAAGGGGCAGGGAGCAGGTGACCACTACATGTGGAGAAGTCTGTGGTTGATATCTTTTCAGACTTCTTTTCCACAATGGCAATGAAGACATTAATATAAAGCTCAAATACTAATAAAAGTAGTGGGTTGTCTAAAAGTGGCAAAAATAAAAACTACTAATGTACTAATACATGCATCAGTGCAAGAAACTGGATAGAATTACAAGATTTCACAATGGCAATGATCTATTATATTGGATTTACAGAAAGTTAATCTAAAGAATTGTGGGATGCAGAAAACCAATTGCACACAGCATGCTTATCAACTGCGTGCAGCCTATTGGATACTACCCATCACTAGGTAGAGAAAAGGGTTACATCTAAGCTACTAGCACCAGGAGGAAACATTCTATGGTTGCACTAAAACCAAAAGGTAGCATTGAACTATGCCCTGAATGATGGATATCATTTGGCCCCTCTCTAAAATATTGACATGGGGGGCTGGGGAGATGGCTCAGTGGAATAAGTGCTTCCCTGGCAAGCACAAGAGTCTGAGTTCAATCCTCAGTTCCGCCAAAAAATAAAAATAAAATAAAAAAATAAAAATAAAAATAAATAAATAGATAAAATATTGACATGGGACTGGGGAGATAGCTCAGTGGTCTAATTGCCTTCTTGGCAAGTTCAAGAACCTGGATTTGATCCCCAGTACTGCATGCCATGCAAGTTCAAGAACACTGAGCACATCGTGCAGGCCACCAAAACCAGGCATAGTGGCACAAGCCTGTAATCCCAGCACTGAGGATGCTGAGACAGGAGGATCAGTAGGAGCCCAAGCTGCATAGCAAGATCCTGTACCAAATTAATTAATTAATTAATGTAATTAAATTTGACAGGCATCCTAGGGCTCTCTGAAGAGGAACAAGCATCAGTGAAGGTTAAACTGCTGAGGAAAAAGCACGTGGGAGTGTGAAGATAGGGGTACTTTCAAATAAGAAAAATTAATCCAAGGTTGTCCACCATGGCAGTTACACAAGTCAGCAAGAACAAAGGGACCTATGTCCTTGGACAATGTTATCCCATTGAGAAAAAATAATTCTGAGATACATGACTTTTTAAATATTAATGATAAGCCCACAGATACCAACTTCCAATTTTGTTGGTCTTATAGCATAATTTTTCATTCAACATTGTGATAATATATATGAGGGACAGATGAGAGAGAGAGAGAGAGAGAGAGAGAGAGAGAGAGAGAGAGAGAGAGAGAGGCAAAGAGACAGAGACAGACAGAGACAGACAGAGACAGAGACAGAGAGACAGACAGAGAGATTTTAATCTTTTAAAGCAAGACTAAATGAAATTCCTGTCATTTTTCTTTTCTTGATTTTTTTTCTTTTTAGTACCAGGAATCAAACCAAGGATCCAACATGTGCCAGGCAGGTTTGTGCCACTGAACTAAACCCCTGGCCCCCTTTTTCAATTTCTCAGAACTCTTCTATACCTTTTATACTGAACAAAAAATAGGCTGTATCTTTGATGTTAATGACATATATAATTTATTACTCTTAAAACAATAATAGGACAGTAAGTTAAAATGTTTCTTCTGATATTTTAATCCCATAATGATATGACAGTAGATCATACATGTATCACAACTCTCTCAATTTTCTGATAAACTTTAAAATATTTTCCTCAATAAATGATATGAGAATAAAATCATTTATTCATTTAGAAAGTAATTACTGGGATGGGGAGATAGCTCAGCCCCATAAGTGCCTAATTGGCAAACACAAGATCTTAAGCTAGATCTCCAGTACCAGGAAAAAAAGTAATTGTTCCATATATATTAATTTAGAATACATTAGTCTTAGCTCAGTCATATATAAAACATGTAACTTAATCATTACAACCATGATGCTAAAATGATCTCTATTTCAGTGTATATGTAAAAACACAATACTATCAACATGCTTATATATGAAGGATAAGAGCTAGCCTTAAACATACAAATGTAAAAAATTATTTAATAGCTAATAGTGTCTTTAAAGGTCTCAATTAAACTTGATTCTAAAGAAATTGTAACCATTTTTCTTTTCCTATTCTTTAACACTTTAGGATATTCAACATCACAATGAAATGAATATTATAAAACATGCCACAGAAAAAAAGAATGACTAATATTTTCAATATCTTGATTCAATTTAGAAGTTGCTGGTTTGGTTTTGGTTTGGGGTTTGGGGTTTTTTTGTTTGTTTGTTTTGGGGGTTTTGTTTTTTGTTTTTTGTGGTTTTTTTGTCTTTTTGAGATACACAGTTCACATTGGCCTTGAGTTCATGCGTTTCAAACTCACAACAATCATCCTACCTCTGCCTCCCGAGTGCTGGCATTGTAGGCATGTGCCACCACACCCAGCTAGAAGTAAAAGTTGTGAATTTAGTTTATATAGAAAACCAAAAAGGAAAAAAGCTGAAACAAATTAGTAGGCAGTAACTAACATAAAATAAAGATAGGCCAGTAAGGTCAGAGTGTTAAGTTAAAAATGCTCCTACAGGTTCAGTAAGCCTGTAAAGTATGATTTCATAAAAACAATCATTTTCCACACTGTATGCAAGAAAAAAATATATAACCCTATATACATATATGCACATAACTATGTATCCCTATCTAACTAAACCTGACAAGAAATCTATCTGACTTATATATATTTAGCAACACTTTAAAGCTTATCTAAAAAGTGTTCTCTTAAAATGTTTACTAAAAATTGACAATATCTATTTATAGGATACCATATGATGTTATATGTACACAATAAAATATGCTCTAGTCACCATGCTACATAATAGATCTCACAAAATCTGTTCCAGCTGATGGGAACATTGTATATTTGACAAATTGTCTCTCCTCAGTCTCCCACTCCCTAGCCTCTGGGCATCATTTTTCTAGTTTGCTTTTAAGAGTTCGTCTGTTAGGCTGGTGAGATAGCTCTGTGGTCTAAGTGCCTACCTGGCAAGCACAAGGACCTGAGTTCAGTCCTCAGTACTGCATGTCATGCTGGCCCTGGAACACCAGGTGTGCCAAGCCTGCCACAGAAACACGGCTTGGTGGCACACTCCTATAATCCCAGTGCTGGGGAGCCTGAGACAGAAAGATCACTATGAATCCAGGCTGCATAGTGAGACCCTGTACCAAATAAGTAAATAAATAAACAAGAGTTTGGTTGTTTTAGATATTGATTTAAATGATAACATAAAATATTTGTCTTTTTATGCCTAGTTTATTTCACTCAGCATAATGTTTCCTAAGTTTATCTGTGTTGTTACAAATGACTGAACTTCCTTCTTCTGAATAGTATATTCCATTTGGGTGTATATATACCTCACTCACTTTATCCACTGATAGAACTGTAGGCTGCTTCCATAAAACGTGAGTAATGCAATGAACATGGGCGTGCAGATATTTCCTTGAAGTACTGATTTCAAATCATTTAGCTACATACTCAGAATTGGGATTGCTGGATCAAAAGATAGTGTTATTTTTAGATTTTGTAGGAACCTCCAGTTTTCCATAATTATTATACTACCATACATTTCCAACAACAACATACAAAATTTCTTTTTCCTCCACATCCTCATGAGTTGATATTATCTTGTATTTTAATTTGGATCCCTCTAGTGGTCAGTGATGGAGTTTTCTGGGGGGGGGGGTTCATTTTTGTTTTTGTTTTTTGTTTTGTATTTTTGGTGATTTCCATATCTTCATTTTTGGAAATGTCCATTGTATGCTCATTTTTTAAATCAGTTTGCTTGTGTACTTGTTATTGAGTTATTTGATTTTTTTATATATTTTAGATAATATCCCCTTATCAGAAGTGCTATGGTTTAGATCTAAAATGTTATCCCAAAATCTCATATGCTCAGAGACAGGGTTTGTGGAAGGTGATGGATCAGTGGTTGTGGTACTCATCAAAGATTAATCTATTAATGCATTCACAATTGAAGGTGCTGCTGGGCAGCAGGGCCTGGGTGGAGGTGGGTCCCTGGCCGAGGGACACTGGCTTCCCCTCTGTCCTCTGACTCCTAGTGCCATGCCCTGAGCAGTGTGCTTCCTCCAGGCCTTTCTGCCATGCTCTTTCCACTTCAAGAGCAATTGACTCTGGGAAGAATCCTCTGACAAAGGTAAGCCAAAATAAACGCCTTCTCTTACAGGTTGCAGGCTTGGGGATTTTGCCCCACGAGTGAGTGAAGAAGTAACTAATATAAGAGATGTGGCTTACAGACTCTTCCTTTCAATCCATTGTCTCTTCACTCAGTAATTTGTCTATTATGCAGAAAGTTTTTCCAGTTATCTGTTTTTGCTTGTCTTACCTGTGCTTTTAGGGTCATGTTTAAAATACGTATATACATATGAATATGAGTTGTTTTTCCCTGGCTTCATTCGACTATCTTATCTTTCAGGTGTTAATTCATTTTAAGTTGACTTTTATATTTCATATGAGGTAATGGTCTAATTTTATCTATGTTGAAATATTGTCCTATTATTTTTTATTATTATTTCACTATTCTATGTGAAAATTCCTAACTACATAAATGAGAAGGCTCAAAGTGTTAAAGGTGTTAACTTTCTCAAATTAATATATATTTGATCTTATTTAAAGCAAGATAATACTGAGATATTTTGACTAGAAAAAATTTATATCTATCTGGAAGATATTTTAAAATGAAGTTAATGTAAATTTCAAAAGCAGTAAAGAAGGATGCTATTCCCTACCACATATTTTAATGTCATAATTATCTGTAACAATTGAAACTATGCTTCATTTCATCAAGAATCATTATGAATACAAGTTCACTAAATGCATTTCTGCTTCTAGATAAAGGAAAGAAAATATAGCAGCTCATACCAAGAAAACCAGCATGATACACTTCTCCAGGAGAGTCAATATAACTCAGCTGTTCTCATTGTCAGAGGAGCTGCTGCTGCCGAGGGCTGCATTTTTGGGGCAGCTCTGGTCCTTACTGGGAGTGTCGCTTCATGGCTCTGATGCTGATCTCTCAGCCTGCTGGCACTGATCCTTCACCTTCCTACCTCCACAGACTCTCTAGTTTTACCACTAGGAAGACCTTTGGGCCTTCCTAGTGCAGACACTTAGAAATAAATGTAAGCAATAAGATCAAAGGCCCAAACACTAAAAAAACACAAAACATGGATGAAAGAAATTGACACAAGTAAAATACATCTTATATTCATAGATAAAAAGAATTAATATTACAGAGATGTATAGACTATCCAAAACAATCTGCACACTCAATATAATCTCTAGGAAAATTTTAGTCTCAGTTTTCACACAGATAGAAAAGAAGTCCAAAAACAGTCCCAAAATCTTTGTCTGACATTAAAAACACCCTCACATAGTGCAAATAATTTCAAGAAGAACAACAAAGTGGGTCTGGGTATGGTGGCACATGGCTATAATCACAGTCCATGAGAGGCTGAGGTAGGAGGATTGCCATGAATTCAAGGACAACCTGGGCTATACAAGGAGTTCAAAGCCAGCCTGAACTACATAAGGAGTAGTTTTGACTCCTTTTCCCCAAGAAGGAACACAACTGAAGTAATTCCACTTCTTAGTTTTAAAAGATTATATTATGAAACTATTAGCAGGATACTAGCATAAAAATAAATTCATCAATCAGTGAAGGAAGATGGAAAGTCCAGAAATGAACTCTTTTTTTTTTTTTTTTCGGAACCAGGGATTGAACACAGGACCTTGCTCTTGCCAGGGAAGCACTTATTCCACTGAGCCATCCACCCGACCCCATGAACTCTTATTTATGATTAATTGATTTTTACCAGTAGTGCCAGTAATACACAGTGGACAAAGGACAGCCTTCTCAATTAAAAAAAAAAAAAAAAGAAAAACTGGATTTCTACATGCAGATTTATTGGTCCACTTTCCAATTGATGAAATAATTACTCAGTGACCAATAATTTAAAGGAGGAGAGGTTTACTTGGCTCACAGTTTCTGAGGAATCAGTCCATGGGTAACTGGCTCTGAGGCAAAAGGGATGGCAGCACAAAGTACTCCCTGTGTGGTAGGTGGAAAGCACAGCAAGGGAACAGGGCCAGAGAGGAAGGAACCAGGGACCTGATACAGACCTGAAGGCCACCACTGTGGCCCACAAGACACCCTCAGAAGTGTTTTGCTAATGCCTTGAACAGTTTGAAAATCAATCAAATTGACACTCCATTTTAACTATTGCATAGACTAAAAATGGATCATTCTCTCACGCCATATTTAAAAAAAGTTCAAATGGATTAAAAGTTTAAAAGGCCTAAAACCATAAATGTTTTAGGAGAAAAGCACAGAAAAAAAATGGCACTGCTTTTGGCAAAGATTTCAGGGACATGCATCCATGAGCATAGGCAACAAGAGCAAAACTAGATGAGTGGGATACCATTAAACTATAAAGCTCTGCACTACAAAGCCATCAGCAGAGCACATAGGTGATAAGAGAATAGGGGAAAATACTTGCACATATCCTGCAGTAAATGAATGTCCACAATACACAAGGAATTTAATTCCATAGGAAGCAAATACCTGATTAAAACATGACCAGAAGGGTTTAACAGACATTTACCAAAGGTACTTTAGAATTAAAATCTTTAAACCTAAAGTTTAAGATTTAAGATTTTTCTCCATTCTACCTCTAAATCTGGTATTCTTCCCAGGTAACCTGTCTCCATCTGAGGGAATAGGGTCATTCCACAAGCATTTATACAAGCAATAAAATTTAGATACATCTTTCACACTAAACTCATTTTCA
>NW_004524657.1:4869162-4877434 GCF_000260255.1 Octodon degus
TTGGAGTTATCCAGCTGCGTCTGGCTTAGGTATGGCTGCTGTGCTCAGCTCCTTCCTGCTGAGGACCTGGGTAGGATTGGGTCTGGAGGTTCCTGGAACTCGGCAGAAATTCCTACTCAGTGGGAGGGGTTGGGCAGTTAAGTTGGAGTGGTGGGGGGCGGCCCGAGGGGGTGGGAGAGAGTCCTGCCTATGCTGCGCCTGGCTGGGACTGGTCCCGCCGGCGCAGGGTAGCAGAAAGCTCTCCACACACTCACCGGACCTGGGCTAGGACTGGGTCTGGGGGTTCCCGGAAGTCGGCCTGTCCTACCAATTTGATTTGAAAAAAAAAAACAATGTTATAATCACAAAAAAGGAGACATCTTTTTATAAGGCTTGAAATTAAGTGGTAGTATCATTAAATCTTTTTTTCTCAAATATTTAAATCTTATTGACATAGGGGCAAAAGGCAACAATTTAGATCAAGACAATCCTGTGGTTTCAGTTTATTTTGGCAATCCCAAGTGTAGGATGCTGTTGGTACACCATAATAATGCTATGTTGATGGAACAACCTTATTCTGCTGTTTCCTAAATTGTTGGCCCAAATGAGTTTCTTGCTGGGAATATCACCTGGGATTCCCCAAGGAAGTATGCATTCTCTAATAAGATTTTTCTACAGTAATTACATCAGACTTGAAGCAGGTGAAAGCTTCTAACCATAAAGAAACTATACACAATATGACAAGGACATATAAATGGCCTATTTAAAGTGATGAATAAATCTGTCAGCAAATGTTCCAAAGTCCTATTGGGCAGAAGTTGACCTGGTGCTACTCTGATGTTCTTTCTCACATTATGATTTTGACAAGTCAAACATTAATCATATTCCTGTCTGGCCACTTAAGCACAACCACCCCATTACCAATTTTCCTGGTTTTTGTCAATTTTCAACAGCATAATGTGTTGCTGAATGCACAGCTTTACACAAAGGAAATTTTAAAGTGTCTGGAAGTATATATACCCTTTTATATTAAATGTGCTCCCTTTTACTTGTTCTATTTTGAGAGAATAATTTTTTTAGAAAAGGTCAACCTTTAATGACTTTTCATAACCAGGCTAAGTCATGCAGTTGCAAAATAGTTAAAAATTTCTGAAAGTGCTTTTTTTTAAAAAAAAAAAAAAAAAAAAGTACTCATTCTTATATAATTAATACCTAGTACTTCACTGGGTACGACAGTTCAAAAGGCCCTAGAAAAATCATTCCCCAAGCAAAATGTTCCCACTGGGCTGCTTCATCCCCCTGTTAACAGGGTAGGTGCAGAATTCAGGATGCCTTGGGTCTGGGAGAAAGATGTCAAGGCTGTGGCCAGGCTGGGTGGGGGCCCCTGGAGGTGCTCAGAGCCAGCCAGACTCCAAATAGGAACTCAAATAGGTTTTCTGTTTGTTTTTAAGATACTCTTTTTGAATTTGGTTCAATTAGTCAGTACAATAGGTCTTCATAGGAGAGAATCAAGTAATTGACAAAAAAAATGACTCCATTCTTTGGACTATGTGTGTAATTGCAATTAGCAAATTCTGACAGTTAACAAAAATAGCTTGGTTTGCAGGTGTGAAGATAGCTCTCTCCAGTTTTGTAATTCCTTATTGGACAATATAACTAATAAGTTATAAATGATACTGTTTTACATTATAAAAATACTAGCTTTCTTAATTTATTGTTCATATTCACTTGGGGCAAGCAAGGTTAGGCTTGTTAAGTAATTAAATGCAATTGTATCTCAGTAGCAAGTGCTTATTTTATTCTAAAAACAGTCTTTATTTTTCCTTGTATCTTGTAATGTTGAGTTATTTAGCTGATATAAAAAACCAGTAGCTTACTTGAGAACCATGCCACCTTCCAAAAAATGTCATACACCTATATCTTACATGTGTCAAAACTACACTCATCTGGACTTGCCAGGAACAGAAACAGGTGACTGAAGATCATGCCACCTTTGTTGTACACTTTGAAGACTTTCTTAATGGCAGTGACATAGACAGCTATCCTCAGGTCCAAGCCCAAGTTATACTTCATGGCTGTGTATAAGATTTGCACAGCAGAACACTCGACCATGTGGCACAATCTCTTTCTTCAATACCACTAATAACCTGTCCTGGGAATCTACTTTGAGATGGTAGGAATCACCTTCCATGCTTCCTGAATTTTCTTTCTAAGCTGTCTTGAACTGATATAAACAAGTGGCAGTTAGGATTTCTTTCATATTTAAAGATCAGTCAAGCATAGCTGACATGACTTTGAGTCTTCAGCCACTCAAAGTAAGATAGTGTCACTCCTTAATCATTGAAGTAGAGATCTAAAATAACCATGATATTCCATTCCAGAAATATCTTATCAGCTTCTAGAGTTGTGTGTCACTGGCATTTTGGGTAATGATCTTGGCTTTGACTCTGAGTACATTAGATTT
This sequence comes from Octodon degus, assembly GCF_000260255.1. Taxonomy (NCBI): domain Eukaryota; kingdom Metazoa; phylum Chordata; class Mammalia; order Rodentia; family Octodontidae; genus Octodon; species Octodon degus. Next base: position 4,871,606 of record NW_004524657.1, read on the forward strand.
GATCAACTGCTTCTTTTTGGCAGCAAAGATAAGGATGTCCCAGTCAACTTTCAAGATGCTTCCTTCATAGACCCTTGGCTTGTGGAGGCCCACAATTGATCAGTGCTGCCACTTGAAATCTTCCAGTTCTTTTTTGCCAATACCATCTGGATTATATCTATGCCCATCAAATTCCCCAACACCAACACATTTAGCGTTAAAATGATATCAATAGAGGGTACAAACACATTACCAAAATCCTGAATAACAATTGTTTATCTCCCCAGCCTGATGTCACCCTTAAAGTGAATGCTCATGTAGGAAACCTCACTGATGAAGTTCTCAATCTTATGAAAAACATGACAGCTGGTGGCAGAGCTCTGTCCATGGATGCCCCCTTGGCTGGTGTGTTTCTTGTTAATGCAAAAGTGTGCATTTATATCACAATGCCCTGTGGTGTCAACATAAGTATCTGTGATGCAGGACATTGGGTAGAATATTTTTTTCTTAAAGAAATTGCTATGAGTTGTATTAAATTTATGAAATTCAATTTGTATACAATAGGTACTTCTTGAGTTGTAGTCATAGTATGAAAACCAGCATAGTAAAATTTTCTTGCTATTCAGAGTCTGATTTATGGTTTTAAGCAATTTTATAACAGTAACTTATGAAGGCACCAATACTGCAGAAAGATCAGCAATCTGAGGCCCATTTTTCTATCTGCTTTATTAGACAGCATAAGTTTGCTATTTATAGAACTTATCAAAATGTGGACTAGAACAAATTAAAATAGGCAAAAAGATTAGGCAGAAGACTGTCTTTGGGCTACAGAAATGTTATGTACACATCCCCCAATTCCAGCTCTGAGTCTAGTAAGGCAAAAGAGGTACAGCAATCAAACCACTTTCCTTTATCTGTATCCATATACTTCTCAAGTGAGAAAATAATGACCAATTTTATTATTGCTGTTTCATGCCCTTTTATACCATAAAATTACAATACTAGTAGATACTGTTTTCTTCACAGATTAAAGAACTGTGCAATGTAAGTCCTTCTAGCTTAGTTCCTAATATAACTAAGGATAAAGAAATTTAGCTAACATTCTTTCAATATCAATTCCTGCTTTGAAGTCAGAATGTAAGATCCGTCATCATACTTTCTTCAATAATGAGTCAAAATATGGACATCTGACATATGGAAACTGACGGTAATTATAGACTCAGCTCTATGGTAAATCAGGCAACAACCATTAATACTATCATCTTCACCAAGCTATCCATTACTTCCAGTAAGACCACTTGAGACTTGAATTCTTCTATAGGATTACACTCACTTCCAAAATGAATTCTACCCACTTTCAAAAGGAACTCTACTTTGTATTGGATTTTCTATCATTAATTACTGTAGTTTCACCAATGAAAGCAGGATTTTGGAGGAAAGCTCCTCCTCCCACTAACAATTGCTTTCACCCACTCTACAGCCCATCCCTTCCCCAAAGATCATAGCTGTGTAGCCAGTAGCTTTTCTGCAGTATATGAATAAACAAAAGAGTGGGTCTTAACTAGAAGTTGAGTAGTTATCTTTGTAAGGGATCTCCATTTGGTCTTCTCCCAAATCCTACATCTTCCCTGTGGCCCCTACACAACATCTAACTCCCATACTCAAGTTGCAGCACCATCTCTGCCTCAGTGGGTTAAGAAAAAACTGGTGTTAGATGGGCTGATTCTTAAAGGACCAGTGTGAATTCATGCCCCAACCTCTCAGGCTCTCTCACCTTGGCTATCTGACAAGCTTCAGGGGAATTTTACTATTTAGTTTGATGAGGATTCTATATGTCAACCCAAACCTGTTCTCTATATTATGTTCTAGGTCACCTCTTATGAACCAAGTTATCATCATCCTTTCTAAAAAATGACTAACAAAAATTCAGAATTCAAGGAGTTCATGGATTGCTCTTAATCTTTGTACTTCCCATTCTTTTTTCTCATAAATGTATAATGTGGCCAAGAGACAACCTAAATCTGAAATACTAGCTAAGCAGTCTACAGAGACTGGACAGCCAGATTTTGTTAAGCAGTCTACAGAGACTGGATAGCCAGATCTACCTTACCCTAAGTGGCAGAAGAGGAATTAGTTTTGATCTTTTTACCTTCTCTATGAAATAGAATATGAAGATATGGGGGTAGAGGTGGCATGTGATCTGCTGTGACCAGATTGAAGCTCATTAAGATCAATCTCTGTCCTACAAACACCCTCTGACTCTCCTATAACCAGCGTGTTTCAAGTCAGTGTCTATAGAAACTTGTAATCTGGTCTTTCTTGTTTGGGACAAGGACTAGCCACCTTGCAAGACTCTTCTGCATCTCTCAGTTCTTTTCAGTTTGGTTACTTCTCAGAATTTGCTTTGTTCCTCAGATGTCACAATTCATCCACTCATAATAAGTCATCTCATCCCCTGCAGGAGTAATTAATTACCTTGGCTTCTCTCAGATATTGCACGATTTCTAGTTCCTGGCTATACAATGTAGAGACAGACACATAGTCTCAAAACCCTCAGAAGTGATTTCTTCCCAGACCCAGAAATTTAATGTCCATCTCTGACAGAAAAGAAATGTTCCTCTAACAGATGTCTGCATCTTAGTCATCAGAATTTGTGAATATGCTATATTCTCTGCAAGGTGGAATTAATGTTCCAGAGGAAAGTAAAGCTGGTAATAAACAGGCTTTATCTTATATTATTTGAGTGGGATTAATATCAACACTAGTGGCTGACAGGAGATGGAGGCAGCAGAATTGTCATTGTCAAGGGAGATATGACACATCTTGGATGCAGGAAGGTGCACTAGTGCTGACTTGCAAGACAAAGGTAGAGTCCTTTGAGCCAAAGTGTGGGTGGCTTATATTATAGTAGGCAAAAAAGGGAGTGGCACACATTTCATCATGGAGCCTACAGAAAGGAATGCAGCCCTGGCAACACATTGATTTAAACCCAGTGAGATTTATGTCAGACCTGTGCACTCCAGAAATATAATAAATTTGTGTTATAAAACTTCTTACCACATTAGTTTTATGGAAGTCTATACCAGAAACAAAAGCACAGCTCTTCAGCCCTACTGTTACCCTCTCTTTTCTAAATCCCCAAACTCTCAAAGTGAGGAAATTCAAATTCATATACCTGGTTTTCCCCAATCACTGCCTTTTTCTGTATCTTGTTCAGTTTCTCTCCAAGCATCTAGCTATGTCATCACATCTAGCCTTTAACCAATAAGAAAATTTAAGCTTTTTAATCATATATAGAAGGACCAAAAATCAGTCCCCCAAGCTTAGTGAAGTATATATCAAATAAAGGAATAAAGGTATGTATAAAGTCAACCTTTTGTGTGTGTGTGGTACCAGGGATTGAACTCAGGACCCTGTACTTGCCAGGCAAGCATTTATACTACTGATCTATCTCCCCAGCCCAAAGTCAACTATTTATCATTCCGTAAAATGTAGTGTAAAGGCCAGCCAAATAGCTTGGCTGATTAAAGCACCTACAAGCAGGTGCGGGGTTGGGGGTTTGATTCCCAGGCCTGCTGTGCTGGCCCCACCCCCAAGGGCATGCTGAGATAGTGATTGAGACTGGGTGTGGTGACATGCACCTGTAATCCAAGCTCTTGGTAGGCTGTAAACAGGAGGATCACTACAAGTCCAAACTAGTAGTGAGACTCTGAACATCCTGTGGACCTTTCCCTAAAAAAGAAAAAAGAAAAAAATATTGTTTTAAAATGTAGTGCAAACTTTTTCCCATCCTAAAGAATCATGAAAAAGAACAGGTTAAAAGAAGAAATTCAATATTCACTTTACATATTTGCAAAATATTGTCCTTACCATGGAACCTGTTGTGATATTTTTCTCCTTGGAGTGACAGTTAGATAATACTAGTTCTAAGTGAATCCAATTTAAAAAAGCATACAGAGAAGAATTACTTACTATCCCTGGACTGGGCTGGAGTGAAGTGCAGACAATACCATTTGCAGAGATTCTGCAAGCACAGAGAATAAGCTGCTTGGATTAGAACCTGCACAGCAGAAAGCACAGCAGAGAGCTATTGAGAAAAAGCAAGTTCTAAAGTCCTTGAGACTGAAACACACTGTGTCAGAAGTCAGTCTTTCCCAAACTGGACTTGGGTTGTAGGACTCAATAAATTGTTTCCTTTTCAAGTTAAAAAAATAGGGAAATTTATGCCACATATATGCAGAAATATTTACTATTCAATATATCCACAAGGCCATATCTAACAAAGTCAGTAGGACAAAGATTATATACTTGTACAATGGTCTCACAGAGAACATACACAGTTTAGACAAGAAAAACTCAACTTATATAATTATAAGTTGATTAAGAATGATTTTTTAGGTTTCAATCCTAGAAAATAATATATTCATTGTATCAGATAAAAGTTACTTAATGCTAATAAATGAAACAGTAGAGTTTTTAAAAGAACTTTTCTAATGATGTTATATTGAAACACTTAATATTTTAATCATTTTAATTACTAAATTTTGATAATTTTCAGTAATTGCAATAAAAATATATTACCCTCCAATAGTACCATAAACCTTGTAAAACTAACTTTTAAAATGCTTTAATAGGATATGGCTTTTCATATTTGATCTAACATTATTTTAGTTTATATATTGGTTGGATAGTTACACATATCTACAAGACTTGAAAAATACTGTTCAAGATATATTATATATATTTTTAAGGGCTGGCCAGATAGTTCAGTAGACCAAAGTGCTTGCTTTGACAGAGCACAGTGGCCAAGGTTCAATCCCTGGTATGCCAGCCCCACTCCCAGGGTGTGCACTGAGACAGCAATTGAGACTAGTCATGGTGGTGCATGCCTGTAATCCCAGTGCATAGGAGGCTGAGAAAAGGAGGATCACTACAAGTCCAATCTACGTAGTGAGACCCTATAGTCCCTGTAGACTCTGTACCAAATGCATAAATTTTTTTCAACATTTTAAAGAAAGGCTTTATTTTAAAGACCATGGATATATTTTAAAGAAGTTATGAATATATTTTAAAGAAAATATGAATATATTTTAGAGAAAATATGAACATATTTTAGCGAACATATGAATATATTTTAAAGAAAGGATTTATACACATTATGTCTTCCCTCAAAAGAACATCAGTGAGAGCGCAGGCCCAGCAAGTCAGTGAGACGACCCAGGCCGTGGGATCCTGAACAGACCCAGAGTGCAGGCCCAGCGAATGAGTGAGACCGAGGGCTGCGGGATCCTGAATAGACCCAGAGCACAGGCCAGGCGAGTGAGTGAGATGACCCAGGGCCCAGCGGGATCCTGAACAGACCCAGAGCACAGGCCTGACAAGTGAGAGAGACTGCCCGGGAGCGCTGTATCCTGAATAGACCCAGAGCGCAGGCCCGGTGAGTGAGTGAGACCACCCAGGGCCCACGGATCTTCATTCGACCCAGAGTGCAGGCCCAGCACGGAACCCTTCAGCAGAACTCTCTGCAAAGAGGCTAGAGGCAAGACCCACCCAGCTGATTCAGGAGCAGAACATCTTGCCAGAGAGACACAAAGGGTTCAACTCTAATGCCTGCAGCAGAAAGAAGTGGAGCACAGCAGCCAGATCCAAATAATACCCACCTGGAGGAATCTGAACTTCATAGATCCGGACCTGGTGCTAAGGTAATAACTCTATCTAATCTCTACGCCAAAGATCAGAAAACAGTGGTATACAAAATGACAAAGAGAAGGAACAAAATGCAGTCTCAGGCCTCGAGTCCACCCAGTACAAATGCAGAAGACACTAGCACTGAGGAAACTGGAAATCGCA
>NW_004524657.1:4886815-4899030 GCF_000260255.1 Octodon degus
TTATTTTATTTTAAGGAATATAAACAAAAGTATAAACATATAACAAAAACAAAGACAGAAACAAAGTAACATACAACTATACATATCATATAGATTTTCTAAACAAGAATATCAAATTAGCATTTATTGTTATGTTACATATTTTTGTCATCAAATATGTTGCTCAGATTAATAGATATAGGTATACAAGATTGGACAGATAATTGAACCTTAAAGCTTGCTTTCAATAAACCGTAACTTTTTTCTTGTCCTTTTTTAAAATTTATTTTAAAGAGAGTATAATCATAATTGATAAGACACTAGAAATGGAAAATCAGGTACGAGGCAATGATGTCCACTATCATTAATCCTATTCAGTATATTTCTGGAAACATTGGCTAGAGCCTTTAGACAAGAGAGAGCAATGAAAAGAATAAAGATAACCTTATAATAACTATTTCTTTTCATCTTCACATTTACTCACTCATCTCTTGCTTGGACCATCTCCCACCTAGAATAATTGTATCACCTTATAGCCATTCAATTTATTTCCTATACTGACACTATATTGATCTTTATAAAAATGAATCTCTTTTTACTATCACCCTATACATGAATGGATAAAAACAATATGGTATTTTTACCCAATGGAGTATTATTAAACTATAAGAAAAGATACATCAGAGGCTTTTGCAGATAAATAGAAGCAGCTAGAGACTATACTGGTGAGTGAAATAAATCAGATCCACATGTGCAAACATCATATTATCTCACTAGTGTGAGAATCTGAAAGAGTAATGAAAATCTACACAGTACAACAGATACTGTGAAAGGGAAAGAAATCGTTCAATGCGATGAAAAACTGGAATGAGGAAAAGGACAAATGAAAGAAGAAAAATAAATAAATTTAGGTATATATACAAAATAATTTGCATAATTGTGGTTTTTTATTTTATTTTAATATATTTAGTACAGGATCTACAGGGTCTCATTAAACAGATCAGACTCATAATGACCCTCTTTTTTCAAACTCCCAAGTGCTGGGATTATAGGCGCATGTCACCACACCCAATCTCAGTGGCGATCTCAGCGTGCCCTGGGGGTGGGGCTGGCAGGGCCAGGGATAAAACCCCAGTCCCTGTGTCTGCCTAAGCAGACACTTTAATCCACTGAGCTATCTGGCCAGCCCCTAGATAACTGTATTTTTGATTTGTGCTAGTCTTTTGAAAGGAGCATACACATACTTTTTCTACTCAGAATGTTCAAATAAATTCTCAGTGCACAAAATATAACAGCTAGAATTCTTAAACCTGAATTGTCTTGTCCCTATACTGAAAAGCAGACTGAACATTAACTATATACAGTGTAGAAACTTCTTTGTCATTACACCTATATGATATGTTCTACAGCATCAAAATCATACACAGACAAGCCAAAATCCCTTAGTGGATTGACAGAAGCTTAGTGCTCCTTCAAGTGAACTGTAGAGTCATGATCATTACTCAAAGGAGACTCTACTTCACTTGATAATTCAGAATCCTGGTCTCCTTCCACCTTGTCACATGGGTATTTTTCACCCATAGCATCTTTCAGTGTCTGTATTCTCACTTGTATGCAGCTGGAAGGAAATATTTATGATTGATTCCTAAGTAGTTATGAGCCATATATGTAGGCAATGTATATAACTTTCAATCTGAAACTAAATCATAAGACCACAGTTAATTGCAAAAGTAGCTGTGTGTCTATGGAGAAAAAACCAATTTATTGATTAGCTAATCATTTCTTCTATTGTACTTCCTCTGGTGATCAATGACTCTTTTTACTCTCTTATATATAACATATTATCAAATTCTTCCTAATTAATACAAACCTTGCTCTCATCTAGTCCTTATCTTAATAAAAGCTAGTATTTCTCTCTTCTATCAAATCCAGCGGTGGGTGCCCACTGGTTAGGTACCAAAAATGTATTTATAATATATTGCTTTTGATATAAAGAAAACTGCTTTTGTTATATGATCTTGTAGCATGTCATCTTATAAAACTAAAGAACTTTATAAAAGTACTCAGAGTACTTTTAGGGCCAAATAATAAAGTATCTTCATATAATGAGCCAGTGTGCCGCTCTGCAATACATTCAGAGAACAAAGACATTTGGACACAGAACAGAAATGTTAATATAACCTTGGAGCAATGCCAGTGACATCTATTTTTGCTTATCCCAAGTGTATGTAAAATACTTCTCATCATCTTCATTCATGAAAGTTATTAAAAATCATATATTTTCCATGTCAGCAACCACATACCTCATCCCAAACATTAGATTGAAATCTGCTAGTAAGGATGGCACATCTGGTAACACAATAACAGTGGATACTACAACAAAGCCAAGTTTTGTTTGTCTACTATTATCAATCACAACCTATGTAGATTTTGAAAAGACTAAGTTAGGAAAGTAAACAGGGATATCATTGGAATTACCAGTACTGAAGTCTTGAGTCTCTGTGACTGAACCCAGTGTCTAACACCATAAAAAAAGAAACTTGATATGTATCTCTGAGATGCAGAACCTCTCCAGTGACTAGAGATGTCATACTTCACATTTCTTAACACAAGCTTAATTAAAGATTATTAGCCCAGAAATGTTTTCTATTCCATGTTGTTTAACAGCAAGAGAAAATATGGGTTGGTGTTGCTTTTATACAAGATGCTTTGAATACTGTAGAAACTATGCTATTTAAAAATTTTAAATAACACTATATGGGATTTTTTAAATGAACATGTTATCTCTTGAATTTCAAATCTTGCCTCTGACAAACACTGACCATATGAAAATTTAGTGTGAAATTCTCTAGGTAGAAAGATAAAGTTGTGATCTACATCTATGCTTCTCCCTTGCTCAGTGAAAAAAAATACAGATTTAGTTTTACTTCTTTTAACTCCACGTACTCCCTACATGATCAAGACACCTGTCTTAGCTTCGTAGACATAGCTACACATAAATCTCATAAAACTAAATTTTCCAGCTTCTTACCAAAGAATTGGGTAAAAGAAGAACATATATATTCTTTGAAAATAAATGTCAATTTTTTAAATCAGAAGGTGAATTTCTTTTCTTAACATTATACTGCTTTCTTGACATTTCAAAATATACCTCTGTTATAGGGGAATGAAACTCTCAACCTGAAAGATATCTGGGATGATTTCATGTTCACTAAAATCAAAGAAAAATTTTAGGAACAATAGAGCTTAAGAGCAGAATATACAAGGGAAAAGAAAGCTTCTGTCCTAGAGAGAGACAGAAGGAGACCGAAGTGGGTTCAAGGAACCTGCCTTTTATAGGGATTTTTATAGAGAAAATCCACAAGGTGAAGGGAAAAATGGAAACTCATTAAATGAGCAAAATGGTGAGACAAAACCATGATCAATCAATAAGATTAGAGGTATAATTGCTCAGGTAAAATATTTAAATCAGGATCAAATGGGGAAGTGATTCATATTGCGAGCAGACATCAATACAGAACAAAGGCTTTTCCTGTAGGGAGTTGGGCTAGTGACTTTCTGGCTTTTTTTAGGGTGACTGATACCTATTTAGAATATCAATCCCTGATGTCTATCTCTAGGAAGGTATTTGAGTGAATTTGTTTAATCTTGAGGTCTGGCCCACAGTAGAAGTGCCTATCTCCTCCACAATTCAAAATGTCTTGCCTTCCATACTGGCTCCTTTGAGGGCCTGGCCCTCACTGCCTATAATATTTTTATCTAATTCCATTAGCTATAAAACCTCCAGACAGAGAGAAACATGCCAACTATGAAGACAACTCTATAGCTAGGTTAAAAAAAAAAGTTTCCATCACCTTCAACTCATTGTGCTCTATCCTTGGTAAATATGAGTCCCACTTAAATGCTTACTGGTCTTGGGCCAGGGAGATGGCTCAGTAGAATAAGCACTTCCCTGGCAAGCACAAGGGTCTGAGTTCAATCCCTGGTTCCACCCCCCCCCAAAAAAAAAGTTTATTGATCTTGTTTTATGATCTACCTACATCTAAGAATACAGAATAATAGATTCTAAATCTGTCCAACAATGATTGAGGTTTGACCAAGCAAAATTATATGTTTGATGAAAGTCTTTCTTATTACTAGGATTCTGCCTCCAACTAGAATACAGTCCACTTCTGGCCAAAAGTTTTCAGCTACATGTTTAGCAAGGCTTCCCTTGAACAGAAAAGAGGATGGATCTTAAATGGTAGTTTCTCAATTATCTTTGTAAATGTTTCATAGAGTATAGATTTTCACCCCAAATCCAAGCCTTCTTTTTGTCCTCTTCTACATGTCCACTTGTACCCTCAGGCTGCAACATGGTCTAAGCTTCAGTTGCCTGACTTGCTGAAAATGGTGCCTTATATCCACAAGATCAGTGTGGCTTTATTCTCTCTTCTGTCATCCTGCTTTGACATCTGTAGTCAAGTTTTATATGCTCTTTTAGATTTGCCTTGATTAATTCTGAACACGTGTGTCCGTATCTGCTCTCTGCATAAAGACATACATCACTTCTAAGGACTTGAGTTTAACACTTGGACTTGGACTTTGCCTAAAGGAAAATTCTTTAAAATATATAGAGTGTAAAAAATTAATTAGTATTTATTTTACTACTTTCCATCCTTTTTTTGTAGGTAGCTAAGTTAGATAGAAATATTATAGGCAGTCAGATAGGGCTAGGCCCTTGAAGAGCCAGTGCAGAAGACAAGATGCCCTACAACTGTAGGAGACACAGGTGCCTCTGCTGTGAGCCAGACCTCAGGACAACCAATAAAACAAATGCACCCACATAGTTTGTTAAGGTTAAACATCAGAGATTGATATTCTAAATAGGTATAAATCACCTTGAAAAAGCCAGTAAGAGTCCTAACTCAGCTACCTACAGGAAAAGTCCCTGTTCCATATTCATGCCTTCTTGCTACATCACTTACTTCCTCATTCCATCCTGATTTAATCAATTTTACCAGAACAATTATACTTTTAATCTTACTGGGTGACCACACTTTTGTCCTATATCATGCCCACCTTGTAATTTCCCACCTTGCACCTGCCTCATATCGTGGATTTACTCTATAAAAATCCCTAGAAAAAGCTGGAAATATAACTCAGTGGCACAGTGCCTGCCTGGCAAGTGCTGGGTCCTGAGTTTGATTTCCACTACCCTCTCAAAAAAAAAAAAAAAAAAAAAGATTAAGAGAGTCTCAGCCTCGCCGCCACCACCCAGAGACCACTGCGCCCGTCCGTCCACCGCCACCCACCCGAGACACAGAACATCCAGGCATGGATAAAAACGAGCTGGTGCAGAAGGCCAAACTGGCCGAGCAGGCTGAGCGATATGATGACATGGCAGCCTGCATGAAGTCTGTAACTGAGCAAGGCGCTGAACTATCTAATGAGGAGAGGAAACTTCTCTCCCTTGCTTATAAAAATCTTGTAGGAGCCCGTAGGTCATCTTGGAGGGTTGTCTCAAGTATCCAGCAAAAGACGGAAGGTGCTGAGAAAAAGCAGCAGATGGCTCGAGAATACAGAGAGAAAATTGAGACTGAGCTAAGGGATATCTGCAACGATGTACTGTCTCTTTTGGAAAAGTTTTTGATCCCCAATACTTCACAAGCAGAGAGCAAAGTCTTTTACTTGAAAATGAAGGGAGACTACTACCGTTACTTGGCCAAGGTTGCTACTGGTGATGATAAGAAAGGGATTGTGGATCAGTCACAACAAGCATACCAAGAAGCTTTTGAAATCAGCAAAAGGAAATGCAACCAACGCACCCTATCAGATTGGGTCTGGCCCTTAACTTCTCCGTGTTCTATTATGAGATTCTGAACTCTCCAGAGAAAGCCTGTTCTCTGGCAAAGACAGCTTTTGATGAAGCCATTGCTGAACTTGATACATTAAGTGAAGAATCATACAAGGACAGCACGCTAATTATGCAATTACTGAGAGACAACTTGACATTGTGGACATCGGATACCCAAGGAGATGAAGCTGAAGCAGGAGAAGGAGGGGAAAATTAACTGGCCTTCCGACTTTTGTCTGCCTCATTCTAAAATTTACACAGTAGACCATTTGTCATCCATGCTGTCCCACAAATAGTTTTTTGTTTACGGTTTATGACAGGTTTATGTTACTTCTATTTGAATTTCTATATTTCCCATGTGGTTTTATGTTTAATATTAGGGGAATAGAGCCAGTTAATATTTAGGGAGTTACCTGTTTTCATCTTGAGATGGCCAATATGGGGAAGTGGAATTTTTATACAAGTTACAATTGTTCGGCATAGTACTTTTGGTACATTGTGGCTTCATAAGGGCCAGTGTTAAAACTGCTTCCATGTCTAAGCAAAGAAAACTGCCTATGTATTGGTTTGTCCTGGTGGGGAGCAAAAGGGATTATTGGTTACAGACACAGGTGTACTTATGGTGGGTACTTTAAGGACTGGAGCACCTCCAAGGCTGGGGCAAAGACAGACACCCAGCACATCCTCCAGGTGTGGAGCCCGTGTGTGGGGAGTGGACAGTCCCAGCGTGCACATCTGTGCCTGCAGCTGCAGGGGTGTGCCTTCAGACGAAGTCCTCACCCATTTACTCTGGATAAGAGCAGAAACAGTTCACATTCCATTATTTGTAAAGTTACCTGCTGTTTGCTTTCATTATTTTTGCTATACATTTTATTTTTATTTAAATGTTTTAGGCAACCTAAGAACAAATGTAAAAGTAAAGATGCAGTAATTGCTTGGTATTCATTATTTCGTGTATATCAAGCATAGCAGTAAACAAACAAAAACCCATGTATTTAACTTTTTTAGGTTTTTTTTTGCTTTTGTGATTTTTTTTTTTTTTTTTTTTGATACTTGCCTAACATGCATGTGCTGTAAAAATAGTTAATGGGGAAATAACTTGAGATGATGGCTAGCTTTGTTTAATGTCTTAAGAAATTTTCATGAACAATCTAAGCATAATTGTTAAGAACATATGTATTAAGTTCATGTAAGTGGAATAAAAGTTTTATGAATGGACTTTTCAACTACTTTCTCTACAGCTTTTCATGTAAATTAGCCTTTTGATTTCAAAACTTCTCTGAAGGAAATTGTATTTCTTGAAAATTTATTTCTTATTCCCTTTTGGCAGCTAATAGGCTTTTTCCAAGTTTAAAAGCAAAGTTTATCATAACAAAAATACTAGTAATGTAACTACCATTCTCAACCATGTCCCATATCTCCTCACTTCCCCCAAAAAATAATTGATATGAAATATTTTATGATGGAGGGGGAGATTAGAAAAAAAATTATTGTGTTCTGTTTAAAATTTTGGTATATGGCATTTTCTAACTTAGGAAGCCACAATGTTCTTGGCCCATCATGACATTGGGTAGCATTAACTGTAAGTTTTGTGCTTCCAGATTACTTTTGGTTTTTAAGAATTTCTTGATACTCTTTATAGCTTGCCTTCAATTTTGATCCTTTATTCTTTGTCAGGTACACAAGATGACCGTTTTTAGCCTTCTGTCTTGTCACCAGCCATTCCTATTTGGTGGCCACGTGCTTGGGAAAAGGCCGCACGATCTTTCTGGCTCCACTCAATGTCTAAGATACCTGTTTCCTCTGCTTGCATCCCATGAACTGCTTCCTCCATCCTCTTCACTGCGGCACATCTCTCCTTAGCTGAGGAGAGCGTATTTATCTCCCTGCACCCCATCCTATCCCAAACAGTCTGTTGTTGTCTGCTTTTAAAATCCTTTTCTCTTTCTCTCTTCTCTAAATAATGATGGGGCTAAGTTATACCCAAAGCTCACCCTGCAGAATACTTCCTCAGTTCTTTACAGAAAACACCAAACAAAATTGCCATTTTAAAAGAGGTGTATTTTTTTTCCTTTTAGAAGGTAAGCTCCTCATGAGCAGGGACAATGTTTTCTGTATGTTCTATTGTGCCTAGTACACTGTAAATGCTCAATAAATATTGATGAAGGGAGGCAGTGAGTCTTCATGACAAGGGTGAGAAACTGAGATCCAAAAAAAAAAAAAAAATTAAGAAAAATCCTAGAAAAAGCAGAGTCTTAGGAAGCCATTCAGTACCACTTCTGTTTCTCCTTCTCAGACAGAATCTTTCTTTCCCCAGTAAATATATGCTGCTCTAATCTCCATTGTTCCTAAAATCCATTCTTCAGTTTTAGATAACACAAACGCATTCCAGACATGTAACAGATTGGGAGTTTCTTTCCCCTGTATCACTTTCTCTCATGAGGTTATAACCTGATTTGAACATGACTTGGTTCTTAGTATCAGTCAATTATTATGTTAATCAGCACATGGAATATGTATAGCAAGATCTAACACACTTTAGATAGCATGGAAAATTAAATGTCTTTTAAATATTTGATATAGATAAGAGAAGACATAATGAAACATAACATGTAATATCTTAGAAGCAAAGTGAAGATTCTTAAGATCACTCTGTCCTACCAACACCCTTGATTCCTCTGGCATGGGCATATTACTGAATTTTCAAGCCAAAGTGAATCCCTGTTGGAACTAATGGTGTGGTCTTTTTTTTTTTTATTGGAATCAGTCTTGGCTGCTTTCCAAGATTCTTCTGCCTCTTGGGTCTCTTTCATATAGTCAGCTCTCAGCATCTCTAATATATAAGTTTTGTCTGTACTCCAACTCACCCATTGTTATACAATGTCATCATACTTAGCAAAAATGAGTTGCATGACTCTTCAGTAACTAAAGGAATTTCCAGAGTTTTATTGTGCAATATGGTAATAAGGAACAATTTCAAAGGCTAAAATTAAAGATATCTGTCTCAGTTACTTTTCACTCATTGCTGGGACAAAATACCCAACACCCAAAATTAGGGAAGCAAAGGTTTATTTAGCTCACAGTTTGTGGAAGTTTCAATCTATATTTGGCTGGCTCCCAGGCAGAGTGGCACATGGCATAGACCAGCAGTTCATGGCAGCAGAAAATAGAAAACAGCAAAGGGAAAGGCAGAAGCTTCTATCCTCTGTCCCCTCCTTATATTGCAAAGCAGCTCGCCTAGAACTGGGGTGTAGAACTCACACAATGCCCATGCCCTCCTCTTGCACAGGATAAGGATGTTTACAAACTAAGAATCCTGTTTCTCTGCTGAGTCACTTAATTAAATTTCTAAACTTCTCAAGTTGATACAATGGATCAACCAGTACAGTCTCCTGCCTACACACTCTGTGGGACCATTTTTTTAACTAGTCAAGAAAAAAAGAAAGAAATTCACATAAAATTCCTTCTCAGTCCAAGAATTTGGAATCCAGAATACTGCAGAACTTGAAAGAGTAGAATTTTCCCATTATTGGTAAAAAATAATTAAAACCTACTTCTAACAAATGACAAGTTTAAAGACTTCTAGTTATACACAGAAAGACCAGAATTCAGTCTCCTAAACTTAGCAAAGGATATAGCAAGAAAGTATAAATATGTTTCAAAGGTCTACTCCAAAGACTAGCAGGCAAAACAGTTAAATGTGAAATACTAGCTCTTTACCACCAAAGGAAACATGAAGAGAAGCTTTTTAAAACAGAAAATTAAGTTTTCACAGTTTTATGTTTGCAAAAAATGTCATTTCCACTAACCCTGGGTCTTTCTGTAGCTAGGTTCATATTCAGAGCTGGAAGGATGACAGGCCTGTTTTGGACTATGTGGCCAAAGGGAGGATGATGAATATAGGAAGAAAGGTCACAGAGAAAGGCTACATCCTGACATGAATCAATGTTATACCCAAGACAATTCTGCCTGAACAGCACATTTTTTAAATGGGGTTTTCCCACTAGGCTTGACTGTGTTAAGAGAGAGAGAGAGAGAGAGAGAGAGAGAGAGAGAGAGAGAGAGAGAGAGAGAGAAAGAGAGAGAGAGACAAGAACTTCTACAGAGATTCTATTTTTCTTTTAATCTTTTGGATTTATTTAGTACAGGGTCTTGATATTCATGTAGGACTCATAGTGATCTTCCTTTTTCAGCCTCTCTAGCACTGGGATTACAGGTGTGCTGCACCACCACTGGCTTTGGTGGCCGGCACAGTGCTTCCAGGGTTCCAGGGCCAGTAAGATATGCAGTACCTGGGATCAAAGCCAGGTCTTTACACTTGCCAGGCAGGCTCTTAACCTGCTGAGCTATCTCCCCAGCCCCCAAAGATTCTATAATGACAAGGACAGATCTATTTGAATTGGAGGCCACACAGCAGAAGGTGCACCATGATGCACTAAGAGGAACTGGAATAGAGGGAAACTGATCCCCAAACAAACTATACCTAAAACACATCTGCTGTATGTTGACCTTGGGTCCATGTTAATGTTAAGTAAGGTAATTCAGACACACAGGCTTAAATATCATATGGTTTCTCCTACAAGAATATATATATATATATATTCTGGCTTTCAAACAATATATATGATAATTATTTTTAAAATTTCTTATAAGACAAATGAATCTGTGCTGGAAAAAATAAAATGGGGAAGGGAAGGAGGTAAAGAAGGGAACTAAAATATGAAATGTAAATGTATCCATCCCCTATAGTGAATATAAACATGTACTGCAAACATGTGCTAATAAAAGTATTAAAAAAATAAAAAAGAAAACACTGAGTAAATAAAATCTAAGTTTCACCAAAAAAAAAAAAATGATAAACTAAAAGACAACAAACTGAGTTCAATTCCTGCTACTGCAAAAAAAAAAAAAAAAAAAGACAATGAAGTAACATCTTTAAAATGTTGGGAAAAAATGTCTGCCAATGTATAATTTCTTAGGGAAAAATCAATATATCCTTCAAAAAAAATGAAGATAATTTTCCCCAAAAAAAATTGTTATTAGTGGTGTATGTATGTAAAATTAAATGAATTTTCTTCATGTAGAAAAATAATTCCAGATGAAACAATAGGAAATAGAAAAATTTTAACACCATAGGAGCAAATTCATGAATAAATAAGTTTTTGCCAAAAATAAAGATTTTAAATATGATCTAGTTGCCCATCTAAAACATTGTATTGGTGCAGCTAATGCAATTTTTAAGAAGAAATTGCAGCATTGCAATTTTTATATGTTATGTTGCTGCTTTGATTTTACAAAACACATATTTAAGTTTCTATTTGAATCCTCCTATGATCAGAGAATAGGCCACATATATTAATGGAAGGAATTAAGAATGGAAGTCAGTTACTTAAAGTTACAAAGCAAGAAGGCAGAGAAAAAAACATCACTTCAAAATTAGGGGAAACATAAGGAAACATAAATATCTTTTAAAAAGAAAAAATAAAAATCAACAAAATAAGGTTTCATACTTTAATAAAGTCAACAAAATTTATAAAGTTTTAAGATTAACACAAGAAAGTGAATTTATAAATTTTCACTGTACAAATCATAGCACATCAAAGGAGATAATATTGTGCACATCATAGTAAACTAAATGATATAGAATGAATGCACTCATAACTAAAAACCCAGAGAAGCTATTCATATTTTTATAAGAAGAAATAAGAAATCAAATAATCTGGTATATAATTTAAAATTAGATTCTTTTTTATTTTTTAAAGAGAGTACAAAACAGTGTTAAAACAGAAAAATTACAAGTGATACAGGGAAAAAAAAAAAAAAAAACACAACCTGGGGCCAGGAGGATAGCACAGTAGAATAAGCGCTTGCCTGGCAAGTGCAGGGTCCTGAGTTCAATCCCTGGAACTGAAAAAAAAAAAAAAAGTGATATAGAATTTCGCTTAACACAGTAACATGAATTTCACAGTATTTGTTGTAATGCAGTGTTGTCTTCCAACCAGTTGTTCATATTACTAGATATATGCATGCAACATTGGAAGAAGAGGAAATAACCAAATACATAAGAAATTGAAAAGAGAAAAAGGACATAGAATTGCCAAAAGGAGACTAAGTATTAACTGTTCCTTTCCAAGAACCAGCAGAAACCCACAGTGCAGTTGTCCAAATCATCCTGCTTATATACATAGCTATATCACTTTCCCCCACTACCTGTCCTGTCTTTCTCCTCCCCTCAGTAACTTCACTAACTTTCCTTTTGAACAAGTTCATTCCCTTTTCTCAGTATCTATTGTACCCTTCAGACTCCATTTTCTCCTTCAGGTTCTCATACTAAGGAGACAATACAATGTTTGCAAATGCAGACCTGATTTATTTCACTTAAGAATATGGTCTCAAAAAA
>NW_004524657.1:4909655-4912689 GCF_000260255.1 Octodon degus
GGTCTGGCTGCTGTGCTCAGCTCCTTCCCACTGCTGCCCTTGAGGGTGAACCTGTTGTGCCCCTGTGGCGAGATATTCTGCTCTTGGACTAGCTGGTTGGATCTATCCTCTACACTCTCTGCAGGGATTGCAGCTGCAGGATTACACCCCAGGCATGTATACCAGGCCTGAGCTGTGCCTGGAGGGGGCAAGGTGAAGTAGGGGGAAGAGGAAGCTTTCCCACACACTCACCGGACCTGGGCTAGGACTGCTTCTGGGGGTTCCCGGAACTGGGCAGAAATTCCTACTCGGTGGGCGGGTTGGGGGAGGTACTGCGGAGTGGTGGGGGGCGGCCCAAGGGGGTGGGAAAGGGTCCGGCCCACGCTGCGCCTGGGCTGGGACTGGTCCCGCCTGCACAGGGTAACAGGAAGTTCTCCACACACTCACCGGACCTAGGCTAGGTCTGGGTCTCCCATATTGCATTTTAACCTGCTTAGATGAGACTATATTAGGACTGAGTGCAGAATAGGAAAAAAAGACATTTTAATGTGAAATTATTTTTGTACTAGAGTAAATAAAAAGACTCCATTCCACCCCTCGATATGCTAAAGTAATCTCTTTTATGTCTTTCCAGACTTTAAAATTGATACTAACCTGAACAATTTTTATAAATATAAAGTATTAATTCCTTTATTTAAATAAGCATTTATCTAAATAAAACACAATTTTCATTTGATATTTTAATTTTTTTATTTTTTATGTATTTGATACAGGGTCTTACTAGGCAAGTTGGACTCATAGTGATCATCCTGTTTTCAGCCTCCCCAGCACTTGGCTTACAGGCTTGGGCTACAATACCCAGTCTCCATGGCTGGCTCAGTGCACCCAGGGGGGAAGAGAGAAGATAGGACCAGGGATGGGGGATCTAACCCAAGTCCCTGAGCTTGCCTAAGCAGGCTGCTTATTCCTCTGAGCTATCTCACCAGCCCTTCTTTTGCCTTTAAAACAGAAAGCACTTCCTTGCAGATTAATTCAGTTTTTCAAAGTATATGTAAAATTGTCTGTCGCACCAGAAATGCCTTGATAGGAAAAGAGATAGCACATGAACACTAATAAAGAACATTTATTCAAACCTTTATGTGTATATAAACATTTTTCTAACTTCATTTAATTTGCAGTAGTTTCACAGAAGTCATACTGATCTACAAAAATTTACCTTGTACTACACTGTCATCAAAAATTTACCTTTGTTCATGATCCTTGGTAGTTAATGTATGAACAACTTTCAAAACTTCAGAAGACTGCAATTTACAAGTAGTTTTAAATTTTTTGTAATCATTTTATGACTTTAAAATAAATATTTCTAAAATTATTTAAGAAAAAATATTTAATGGGTATCTAATCAAATTATTAAAAATAAAATACAGCCTACAAAGCACACAGGAATTTTTTCTTCTGATCTTTGCCTAGCTAGCACTCTGTGATTTTCCAGGTAACAGCATGTAGCATCTTATTTCTTTCCTCTTCTTCCTCCTGGTGTCTCCTACCTCCCTCCATATCACTTTTCCTCCCCACTTCCCTGGGATATAAAGATCTTATATATAAAATATTTTTATTCAAAGCATTTTAAGTGTATCCTCCACAATAAATGACTAGAAATATGCAAATAAAAGTCTTTTAAACTTATTGTAGTAAATTATTTGTAGCATAAAATTAATCACTTTAGCCACACATAAATACATAGTTCTGAGGCACAAAGTATGTTCACATTATGAAACCAGCATCACCATCTCTGAAATTTTTCTCTATTCTCAATATAAAACTACAAGTTCATTATATAATACTTCTGTTTCCTCCCCTCCCCCTGGTAACTACTGTTCTATATTCTGTTTCCATAAATTTGCCTACTATAGGCACCTCAGGTAAGTGCATCCATAGTATCTGTGCTTTTGTGTTGGATTTACTTCATATAATGTCTTCAAAGTTCACCCACATTGTAATATGTGCCAATATGTCATTTCTATTGAAGGTTGAATAATACTTCACTGTATATGTGTAGTAAGCCTCATTTATCCATCACTTTGCAATGGGTATTTGGAGTGTTTCTACCTTTTGGCTATTGTGCATAATGCTACTATGAACATTTGTGGATAAGTCTTTTAATCCACACTCCTAACTGCTACATATATAATCAATGAACTTATTTGGGAACACTGATTCCAATTGCTGATGCTGAAATTCTTAAATCAGCTTAATCTAACCCTGATAGAGATTTTTGTCTTGAATATTTTTGTCAACAACTTAAAAGCAACCTTAATCCTTAAATTTGAAGTTTTTCTTGAAAATATATTCAGGAACTATTCATCATATAGCCAAATGGGTAATGGAATATAAAAATTGATTCTCCCTAAAACCAGTCATTCAGCAAAGTCTAGTTGACATGTGGAAACTTTGTGGAAGATGATCTACCTCTGAGTCAGTGAGAGCTCAACAGCTGTTGAGAGTGTTATAAACTAGCATTGTATCTCTAAATTTTGTCCAGACATGTCAGGAATGATTAAAGGAAAAAATACCATCCTCAGGGGATATGCAGATCACCTACACCTGAAGACCCTTCTGTTTGTGGCATTCTTTGTAGTCTATCTGATAACCATGGTGGGAGATCTGGGTCGATGACCTTGACCTGTACACAGCATCAACTTCATACATCAGTCTACATCTTCCAGGGAAACCTAGCTCTTGTAAATTCTTGTTGTGTGTGTATACTATCTGCCCCCAACATGTTAGAGAACTCTGAGAACAGAGGGCTTTCCCTCTATGAATGTATTACACAGATTTATATTTTTTTCACTGTTGAAACTGAAGGCTGCTTTCTTCTGACAGCAATGGCCTATGACTGCTATGTGGCCATTTACAGACCACTGTATTATCACACAATGATGTTTAAGAAGCTCTGTGTTCAAGTCCTAGCCCAGGTCCGGTGAGTGTGCGGAGAGTTTCCTGCTACCCTGCGCCGGCGGGACCAGTCCCAGCCCAGGCGCAGCGTGGGCCGGAC
>NW_004524657.1:4912789-4916322 GCF_000260255.1 Octodon degus
CTATTTACCAGCAAAAGTCTCACATTTATCCTGTTTTATAGTTGAATAATACTCCATTGTGTAAAAATACTACATCTTCTTTATCCATTTCTCAGTTCATGGGTATCTGGATTGTTTCCAGGATTTAGCTATGACAAATTGTACTGGTATAAACATGAGTGCATACATATCACTGTGGTATGAGGTTTTCAGTTCTTCTGGAAAAATACCCAGGAGGGGAATAGCTGGCTTGAATGGGACCTGCAATCCTAGCTTTTTAAGGAATCTCCACACTGGTTTCCATAGTGTTTGTACCAGTCTGCACTCCTACCAACAGTAGAGAAGCACTCCTTTTTCCCCACAGTCCCTCCAGCATTTGTAATTGGCTGACTTCTTGATGTTAGCCATTCTTTCTGGGGTGAAATGGAATCACAGTGTTGTTCTATTTTGCATTTCTCAAATGACCAATGATGTTGAACATATTTTCATGTATTTACTTGCCATTTGTATTTCTTCATCTGAAAATTGTATATTCCACTCAGATGCCCATTTTTGGATGGGGTCTTTGAATTTAGGGGTGGGAGCTGGTTTTTTTTTTTAATTCTTTATATATTCTAGGTAGAAGGCCTTTGTTGGAGGGAAAGTCAGCTATAATTTTTCCCAGTTTGTGCATTTTCTTTTTATTCTGTTAGAGATTTGAACTACAGAACTTTTCAGAGAGATGAGATCCCAGTTGTTGATTCTTTTTGAAGTATTTCCCATGCAGTTTGGTTATTGATCATGAACACTGCACCTATCCATATGTCTTTAAGATTTCTACCTACATTTTCTTCCAGAAGATTTAGTGTTTCTGTTTTAATATTTAAATCTTTGATCCATTTTGACTTTAGTTTAGTGCATGGTGATGGACATGGGTCTAGTTTTAGTCTTTGGCATGTGGCAAACCAGTTTTTCCAGCACCATTGATAAAAAAAAGGTTATCTTTCTTCCAGTAAACAAGTTTGGCCACTTTGTCAAAGAGGTCTGTGTTTAAAGTTTTTTCTGCCTGTCCTAATCTGTTCCATTGATCCTCAGATCTGTTTATTTTTTGTTTTATCTTGCTTTGTTTTGATTTGATTTGACTTGTGAGTACCATACTGTTTTTATTCACAGAACTTCTGTAGTATAATTCCAAGTCATTGATTGTTATGCCTCCTGCTTTACCTTTATTGCTGAGAATAGTTCTTGCTACTTTTGGTCTCCTCTGGTTCCAAATTAACACTAGAAATGTTTTCTCTAGGTTGCAAAGTATGTTAATGGTATTCTGAGTGGGGTTTCATTAAATCTGTATAACAGTGAATATGGCCATTTTCACAATATTGTTCTTCCTACTGAAGAGCAAGGAGTATCTTTCCATTTTTTATATCCTCTCCAATCTCCTTTTTCAGAATATTATAATTTTCAATATATAGATCTTTTACTTCCTTTTTTAGAGTAATCTGTAAGCATCTCATTTATCTAGATGCTATTGTGAAGGGTATGGTTTCCCTAATCTATGTTTGTTGCATGTATACAGGAATGCTATTGATTTTTGAGTGCTGACTGTGTAACAAGCCATGTGACTAAATCTGGTTAAGTCTAGAAGTCTTTTGGTGATCTTCTATGTAGCGTATCATGTCATCTGCAAATAAAAATAATTTACATTTATCTCCTGTTCTTATTATTTCTCTTTCTCCAATTGCTCTGGCTAATGTTTCCATAACTACATTAAAAAGCAGTGCTAATAGTGGACATCTTTTTATTCTTCTTGATTTTAAATCAAAGCATTCAGTTTTTCACTATTTACCATGATGTGCACTGTTAGTTTTCACAGATGGCTTTTATTAGTTTGGGATAAAGTCCATCTATTTCAATTTTATCTAAGTTCTTTATTATGAATGTCATTTGGGTGTGATCAAATGCTTTTTCTGTATCTGTTGAAATGATCATGTTGTTTTTGTCTTTGGCTCTGTTAGTAAGGTGTATTTCACTTATTGATTTGCATGTGCTGAACTATACCTGCATAGTAGAGAAGGAACAAAACAGTGAGTCCATCAAGTATAAGAACTAAATCCTCCTACCTATCTGGGGTACAGAAATAGATCAATAGCTTTCCCAAGGTGGGTCTCTAATCCTTAGTAAGACATATCTCTAAAGGCAAAAGTTATGAATGAGTCCAACTGTGTTGCCAAACAGAAAACTAAACCAATAACCAAAGGACCTAAGTGGCTGTTTCTAACCTTTTGGAAACAAGAGAGAGAATGAAAATGTTCAAACTATATTTTTAGGTCTTACTTTTTTTATTTTTTATTATTTATTTATTTATTTATTTATTTATTTATTGTGGAACCAGGGATTGAACTCAGACCCTTGAGCTTGCCAGGGAAGCACTTATTCTACTGAGCCATCTCTCCAGCCCCTAGGTCTTACTTTCTAATGTGTAACTGAATCAAAGTTTCTAAGAGCCCAACCTGCAAAAACATATCTGTTGTCTCCGGGGACAGAGGCAGGTAATAGGCCAGGAGAAATCTCTGCCGTAGGGCATAGAGATCTTTAAGATATTTTGGATTCTCTATCCAGTCATTTTTGCAGCTGTGCTTGCTAGGCTTTATTGAAATCATCTCTGAAAATATGTAACATAATATAATATCTTTTCATCTAGTTTATAGGTCTGAGCAAGTCCTCTAAAGACCTTAATGTACTTAGGAAGATCTGAAAACTTTTGTATAACTTTCTGATCTGTTTTTAGGTCATGGAGAAAAAGCATACAAATGTGGGTAGCTTTAAAGTTTCCCTTTAATTCTTGTAAGAAATACTAACCTGAAGGAGCTCATTTCCTATGGCGCACATTTACATTTGAACCCAAGTAAGGATTACTTCTTTGGTGCAAGAACTCTGAACATAAGGCAATTTTAACCATTTTGTTTCTTTCTTACAGAAAAATTTTAGTTGTGAAATGCATTATAATTGATATTTCTCTTAATGTTAACAGGGATATTTAAAGGAGGAAGCATTGCTCAGACTTGTGTCTCTCCCACCTCAGCTTCTCTCATAGGTAGGACTCCTGGCACCCCACCATGGTGTCTTGCCAAGGAAAGAAGAGAGGGAGAAGCCATTCCTGCCACTGCCATAGTTTTCTCTGTTCAATTCCTATACTTTTCAGCTCAGTAAAAGTGTTCTGAGGTTGGCAATGCAGGTTGGGACAAGTCTGCTTTTTCAAATGACCTATCTCACCGCATAATTTCAAATGTTTAGACATAAGTGATGCTCAGAAAGCAGAATATAAATGCTATAGTCCCTTTTCCTCTAGAGTCATACTAACTTAAAATTTTAATCCTTCAGTTTAAAACAGAAACTCCCATATTGCATTTTATTTTTTATAATTTTATTGATAAACAGATAACAAGGAGACAGTTTCAAATAAAATCAGAAGTACAGTTTCAACAGATAACACACTGCATATATTCTTCTTAGTGGTTAATTGCTGTACAAGATGCGGACTTGTGATCCTATTTACAAACACCATTAGAACAAAT
>NW_004524657.1:4916959-4917810 GCF_000260255.1 Octodon degus
CTACTGTGATAAAATCAGCATGGTACTGGCAACAAAATAGACCTGAGGATCAATGGAATAGATTAGAAGATGCTGAAGCCCCTGGGAACACACTCGGTCACCTTATCTTTGACAAAGGGACCAAACATTCTCACTGGAAGAAAGATAGCCTGTTTGACAAATGGTGCTGGATAAACTGGCTCTCCACATGCTGAAAACTAAAATTGACCCAGGCCTATCACCATGTACTAAACTAAAGTCAAAATGGATTAAAGATCTAAACATTAAAACAGAGACACTAAATCTCCTGGAAGAGAAAGTAGGTGGAACTCTTGAAGACATAGGGGTAGGCAAAGAGTTCATGGACAAAAATCAAATCTCACGGGAAACAGTTGAAAGAATTAACGACTGGGACCTGCTCTTACTGAAAAGTTTTTTCATGTCAAAAGAAATTAACAACAAAGTGAAAAGGCAACCCACAAATTTGGAAAAATTCATGACAAATAACTATTCAGACAAAGGTCTGCTCTCTAGAATTTATAAAGAACTAAAAAACACTTGGGCCCCAAAATTTAAAGACCTAGTACAGAAATGGGCATCCGAGATGAACACACGCTTCTCAGAGGAAGAAATTAAAAGGTAAATAAATATATGAAAAAATGCTCCACATCACTAGCCATCCGTGAAATGCAAATTAAAACCACATTGAGATATCATCTCTCCCCAGAGAGAATGGCTATCATAAAGAAATCACCCAACAACAAATGTTGGAGAGGCTGTGGGGAAAAAGGAAACCTTCTCCACTGCTGCTGGGAATGTAGACTGGTGTAACCGTCATGGAAATCAGTATGGAGACTCCTTAGAAAAGTTGG
>NW_004524657.1:4917910-4919441 GCF_000260255.1 Octodon degus
TTATTGTTATTATCAAACGATTTAGGCTATCAAGCTTAACCTCACTATCTCACTGCATTTCAAACATCTTAGGCATAATAAGTAACAAGTATTTTTCATCAAGTATTGATATGTTGAACTTTAAGTCCCTGCATAATGTGATAAAAAAACATTTAAAAATTAGATATTTTAAAAATAGGATAAAGAATACTATCCTTCTCATGTTTGCACATAAGTCCAAAAATCTCACCATATAAAACCTTGAAGCAGGACAGACCCACAATATTCCTTTTCCTTTCTCTGGCTTTCATTCACCACCCCCTTCTTCTTGAACATCCACCTACTCGAGAGACATCTTAGCAGTAATTGGCATGTCATGACAAGCTGCCCATATACAGAATACCACAATGACAGGCACTCCAAACATGAAACTACTATTACAAATTACCGTCTGCAGTGCAGTTGCTTAGTTCACAGGTATCAGTATATATAGCTAGTCAGGGTAAGAATCTTTCCAATTAACTGCTAGATTAAAGAATCTTCTGAATATTCTCAGGATCTTTGCCTTGCTCATCTTTTACATATAACGGTATAGCTTGACATTGTCATGTTTCCTATCTCTTCTCCTTTCTTTCTCTTGATTAGTTAGTCCTTGAGATCCTACTTTCCTTTTACTTGTATTATATATTTCTATTTGTATTTCTTCTTTGGAGTTCTTATACTAGGGAGACTATATAATATTTACACATGTGTCTGTTTTATTTCACTTATTAGTATATGTTCAAGTGGCATCCACTTCAATATAAAGGCTTGCAGTTTATCATTCTTAATAGCTGAATAATACTGCATTGTGTAGAAATCCTAAATCTTTCTTGACCATTCCTCAGGCGATGGGCATCTTGGTTGTTACCAAGATTTGGCTATCACAAATTGTGCTGCTATAAACATAGGCACACATATATCCCTATGATATGATGTTTTCAGATCCTAGGGAAAATTGCCAGTAGAGGAATACCTGATTTAAAGGGAATTTCCAGACCAACTTCTCTAAGGAGTCTCCATACTGATTTCCATAACGGTTGCACCAGTCTACACTAACACCAGCAGTGGAGAAGGGTTCCTTTTTCCCCACAGCCTCCCCAACATTTGTTGTTGGGTGATTTCTTTGTGATAAATACTCTTTCTGGGGTGAGATGATATCTCAATGTGGTTTTAATTTGCATTTCATGAATGGCTAGCGATGTGGAGCATTTTTTCATATAATTATTCGCTTCTTTAATTTCTTCCTCTGAGAACTGTGTGTACATCTCGGATGTCCATTTCTGGATTGGGTCTTTAAATTTTGGGGCCCTAGTGCTTTTTACTGCTTTATAGATTCTAGAGAGCAGACCTTTGTCTGAGTACTTATTTGTCATGATTTTTTTCAAATTTGTAGGTTGCTTTTTCACTTTGTTGGTAATTTCTTTTGACGTGAAAAAACTTCTCAGTAAGAGCAGGTACCAGTTGTTAAGTCTTTCAACTGTTACCCGTGCAATTTGATTTCTGTCCATGA